>NC_142374.1:3395000-3660000 GCF_059441005.1 Hippichthys cyanospilos
TGTAGGTGACCAATCCATCTGTTTGTTGAGTTACCTGACAGGTGTTGTTTATCTTCTGGAGACAACATCAGATGCGTTGTGGATGGTAATCTGTGGCCGAACGGAGCACAGAGAATGGATGGCCTGGAAAATGAGGATGGTGACCGGGAGAGAGAGGGGAGTGACCATGACTAAACAAAATGTCTTCATTTGTGACTCTTTGTATTTACAGCGTTGATTTGTTGATTTTTTTTTTCTTTTTTGTGGGTTTTTGTATTTTGTGTACACAGTATATTTTCCTTTTTTTACGATTCCCTACCCCTATAATGTGTACAATTTACGTTAGTTGAGAATTAAAAATGAAAATTCCTCACGAGTGCAGTGAGTGTGTGTGTGGTGTGAAAATGTTATGCCTGTAGTTAGAAATATGCCATGACAAAGTGTCTATGCATTTTGACTTGCTGTAGTTACACAATACCAAAGGGACAAAGCATTTTGGAGGCACTGACTAGTTATATGAGAATGGAATGTAGTTTTGACTGAGGGGTAAACTGGTAAAGCTGTAAAAACATTGCCCGGTGATCCATGTAGTTGTGCAGTACCATCCAAGTTATTTTGAATGAAAATGTGCCAAAGCAATTGAAAATGATCCATGCCATTTTTATGGTACTGACTATTTACATGGGAAAGGGCAGTGTGTATGGTGGGTCAATTCCTTCACACATAGTAACTTTCTAGCAGTATGGCGGTTTAAGATCAACTGGCAAGGCTTCAAAATACAGTGGGCCCCCCGTGTTACGAGATTAATTCGTTCCACAATTGGGGCCGTAAGGCGAATTGGCCGTATGACGGGCAATCCAAATCCATGTTAAATAACTAATGCGTTTAGAACCCCATAAATAAAAACATCTAAATTGTACATACATATTAAAAATTGGTACCAAAATAGTATTGTAAGTGCTACGTATATATAATATACACGTATACAATCAGAAAACAACATAAATAAAAAATATAGAAACAATTTATTTCCCTTTGACTGGCGCTTGTTATGCCCATATTCCCTAATAAGGGTTATCTCCAGCACCTTTTCCATATAAATCATCTTCTTATGTCTCTCTTTAACATCACTAGCAATATTGGCTAACCCTTTCAACTTTGAATTAAGCAGTAAAATGCACTATGAATACGGTTCTGTAACCACTCCCAATCGAACAAAGCTTTACCATTACGTCATTTTGAAATGAGTGAGGCCGACCAATAGCAGACCAGCATCTCCGTGAGGAAACGCCGACAAATAGCAGACCAGAATTGTAGCGACGCGCTGCAGGGACGGCACCTGAAAATGCAGCAGTGAGACTCTTGGCACAATGTGAGATTTTTGCCATTCGCCGTCTAGTGCAACATGTTGAGCCTGGAAGTGGGGTTTCTCCCACCTGCGGTCTCTGCTGAAGATTTCTTACTTTCCCCAGATGGAGGTTTGAGTTTTTCTTCTGAGAGCTTTTTTCAGGGGATGCAGTTGTGTATTTGTGATGTTCTGTGTGAGAGTATCTGTGATTTCTCTTCACCCGTGAAGCCCTTTGAGACTGTGGTGATTGAATTAAACTTGACTACTGTTCAGTGCAGGTGTGAATCTAGTATAGCAGAATAGTGTGCTGATGGCCACCTCAAAATTGTCACGTCGTGGCATGGCGGCGTGAGGCGGTGGAGGGAAAGGGACTCAAAAACGCAGGAGGACGGAGAGGGTGTGCTCAAACAAAAATGCTCTTTTAATCATAAAACAAGGCAGGAAAAGCAGAAGACAAAAACTTGACAAAGTAGCAAAATAAATGAGGAACGAAATATAACTCACGAGACTTAATTCGGACGACGGGGAAGAATGGAGGGCGAGTACAGCGGCACAGGGAACACAAATTGACGATATCGGTGGGGCGGGAGGTACAATAATCCGACGAAAATCTCCAGAAATTCTTAACTATTCATCTTATCCAGAGAGCTGCTGCAAACTGTAGCAGTTTATCCAACTGTAGCAGTTTATCCAATGAACTACAAAATATATTTTATTGCTTACTTGCCTAATTTTAGTCTTTAGCAAAACAAAGCAGATGGATCTATTGTGGCCCTTGGGTCCTTCCATTTTTCTGTATCCCTACTTGAAATTGTCCTTAAGTGTGTCTGTGGCTGGTAATGGTGAGGGTAAGCAGTCAAGATAATGAACCAATATAGGCCTATATTTTTTTTTAGTTTCTTGAAGCCAGAAAGTCGCCATTTGAAATTACTTCAGTTTTGTGTCATTTGCGAGTTAATGACCATTCTCTGAGACTGATTTGGTTACTTAGATTTTTGAGCAATATTAGAGAGTAGGTCTTCTTTAAAATGTTAGGAACAAGAACAAGTTTTGCATTTAAAATCTTTATTTGGTGTGAGCACTTTATTGTTTGTATTTTTTTTTATTGATACTGGAACTGTGACATTGAAAAACCACATAAATGCCCGCAAAACATGACAACAAAAATACATTTATTACAACATGTTGATTTAATATTGATTCGTACATGCTTAAAAAAAAAATCAACAAACCAATAAGCACGACTGACAAAATTTCTGAGAAATCAGGAGCTGCAACTGTCAGTACACTGAAATAGGAACCTTGTGTTTTTTACTATGCGTGCCATGCCCATAGATTATTACAAGTCGAATTTTCAGCTTACTTACTAATTCAATATTTTAACTAAACATTTTCTGACCTCAAAATACAAGTGGCACCACCACAATCTAAACAGCCTTAAGCAGGTTTACTTCATAATACATTAGTTAGAAGTATACAATAGGTGCACTGCTATGGGCAGAAGAAAGGCATTGATATTGTGGGGCAACTGATTGGATTCCTGAAGCAGGTATTAAAGGCAGAGTATTACAGTACTGTATGTACTGTACATAAGAATACTACAGTATACAGATAAATGCTTCAAACACCATATCAACACACGCACTGATCAACAACACAACAGAAGTCGTAAAACCCAAATAAAACAAAAACATCCTAAAAGCTGCCAGTGAGGTCAACCTCAACCTGAGAAAAAAATAAAAACACAAACAAAGGTTTTCCTATATTATATTGTAAATTTAAAATGAACACCAATAAGTGACATTTTAAAATAATATAAAACAGTGCAATCCGGCAGAGAAGCTGAAGGATATGCTATGGGAATGTGCAATATCTTGTAGACAGATTTATTCATGAACACACAAACAATTGAAATGAGCATGTATAACAGAGATGGGTTGTTTTCAGTAGATCAGGGTCATAAACATTTATATTCCTCAAGGATTACAACAAATACATTTATTGTTTGAACACATAAACGTATAAACAAATAATTCCCAGTACAGATGACTTGATAAAACTACACAATATTGCTAAAATGCTCGCCATCTGCTTAATGCCTTCATTTTATGTAAATAAAATGCAATTCTCAAATGTAACATGCATTTAAGCACATATTATGCTTTAGGTGAAGACTAATGCTACTGTAGCAGTACACTAGGAAAAGATGGCACGGTTAGTCAGTCGCTCTTTCTAAACAACACTTTGAGACTTGTTTTAATTTAAAACAAAAGATATAAACAAACTTAATTTGATACATAGGTATATTTAGGTAAAGGGAAATGTTTAAGTGACAATTCTTGGCTCTTTGATTGAAGAACTTATAGAGGAACACTTTTTGTGAGACTGTTGGCTTTATATAGCACAAAGACTGGAGCGAAAAAGAAATCTAAGATAGCCATGCACTGCAGTATACCTTATTACCTAACCGAGAAATATAACCAAGAACGTCCAGACTGGAAAAAAAACCAAGAAATCATATTTCAAGAATTGAATGTAACATTTTCAGAACAATTTTCTTCATCTTACCAAGATGAAGACAGTTGTAACTGTCGTGTGAAGACACATGATCAACCAGTGGTGGGTGGTCAGGGCCAGCAAGGCCTTTTCTGCTGGCCTAAAAATAACCTGACATAATTATTGTAACTATAATGAACTGTAATAATTGTAATAACTATAGTGAAAGTCAATTTCATTTTAAATTCATTTTTAATATTTTGATATTTATTTTTTTATTGATAAAATTATTCTCCATGTTCTGTTCTATTTGTGTCATTTTATATCCATTTGGTTACGCTTCTTCCAGTGTTGTCGTTTTAAGTGAGTTTTTAGCCAATTAGAATTCATATAACCAGGCTGTATGTAATCTGCCTTAGCCAGAGCCAGGGCATTCGCATCAATACAGTGCGGGCTTCTGCACAAAGTAGCAATTAAACATGATTATAGAACAACTTTTAGCTGTTAGTGGTGTTCGTGTTAGCCAAGGTTGTTACCGTCTTGGTTTCAAGGAAACAACTAGTAGACAGAACCAGCGTTTGAGTCCATCCTTGTTCAAACGCAGGACTATTAAAACGACATTTATTTTGTGTTAAGAATTCTTCAAGTTCTTTATTATTATTTTTAATGTTCAGTTATATCTTACTTTGAAAATATGTGCTTTTAATCTGGAAGGTGACGCAATATTTCTGTTTCCTGTTTTTACCTTCCCGAAACCGACTGGCTGTCGTCACTTGTCACATTTTGTGTCCCGCCGCGCCAAACACGTCCTATAGATGTCGCCCTAGCCCATACCAAGTATTATTTCTTGTCCCGAAACACAGAGAGACGGAACAAGGATGAAAGAGCCGCAGGTTGCCGACCCGCATGGAAGTTAACAGTCTTTATGCTTTACAATAAGTTGACAGTCTCCTGGCCATAGAGTCATATGTACTTGAATTGCCTTAACCAACAAAATAGGCTTACGTTTTGCTATTTTTATGATCAGAGGAATGTTTTTTTTGAGCCATACTTTTTTTTTTTTTGTCAAAGCAGTCTATGACCATGTACAGGTGTTATGGAGCGCTCATGGGGGGGGATTAGATAGTCAGTCATTGGTAGTCACACGTGACAACAGTTGCGGGAGGTTATTGCACTGTATACTAAATATGTGGCAAGCTGTATAGTTGCAACACATAGGCAGATATTTTAAGGTGACGCAAAGAGCTGTCATAGCATCAAAGCAGCAACGGTGGATGATGTGGTATTATTGCTGATGTCGGCTGTGCCTAGTAGAGCACTCCCGAATTGGACGGACAGGCTTCGCTACAACTATGACACACTTCACTACAATAATGTGTTTTACATTCCACTTGACACCGAGTAGGCGTGGCTCCCGCGAAGCGAAGACTGCAGACAAATATTCAGCACGTCATCCTGACCCTCACTCCATCGCCATTTTCTCAATATGGTCACTTAGCAACTTGTACTGTTCTGTAAAGATTGCAAAAGGTGCCACTTTAGATTTCTTGAAGAAAAAAAAAAAAAGAAAAAAATCATAAGACCATTTAAAGCACCAGGAAATAGTTACAATAGTTACATCTGGAAACCCGATAGTTTGTAAAGTTACACAAACTAACTCCAATAGCATATATGGAGAACGTAACGTGTGATTTTTGATTACTTATTACCTTTATTCAGGTTTCCAATGACAGCCTGCTTTTTCAGGAAATCATTGCATAGTTTTTTACTGAGCCCAAACGCAAGCATGTTGTGAGTAAATGTCCTGAAAAAAACACACACACACACACACACACAAAATCCAAGAAGTTGTTAACTCTTTCAGTGCCAAGCGTTACCCGAAAAGGCAACCCCTAGCGCCAGCCGATTTTGAGCATTTTGACGCATCTTTCAAGGCTGACAGAATATTGTATTGCATGACTATAGACAGAAGACATTGGTGGTACCATATGAAAGATTGAATTCCATCCTTTATCCAGAAAAAAAAAAAAGTAAGATTAGACATTTTTCTGTTCTTTAGGAATCACTGTTTGAATACAGGTCATTGATGCCAAACTATTTTGGACAAAAGGAGAAAATAAGCTGTTTTGGGAAAAAATGTGTTTTCTGCACAACAGTGACTTTGACACAAATAATTTTTTTAGTAGCATCGGTAACATCTCAACAGTCCTTCCCTTTGATAAAACGTCAACAAAAACAGTGAAAATGTGTTTTTGATGGCAAAATAATAGTTTGCGTGTGTATATAACTACATTACAACAGTGCTTGATTGGCATAATATTTAAGAGGAGCGCTGGTCACGAGTGTCATCTATTCATTCATTTAAAAAACAAACACACACACAGTTGATGAGAATTCTTGTCACTGAAACACAACCTAAGTATTTTAAATGACAAAAATTCTTGTCCATGGCACTGAAAGAGTTGATCATATCACAAACTAAAGTAATTCACCCTGATTGTCCAAGTCAAGTCAGATTTGAACTCAACTTGCCTCTGAAATTCAGCATTTTGGCTGCATTTTAAATCAAATGAATGCGGGGTTTGATCAGCATTGCCAAAGTCAGAAATTGCATTCCTGCATTCGTATACGTTCGCCGTGAGCCTATGAAGTACTTTTGAAACTTCATAGTCTTTCAGGTGCCTCTTCTGACTAAAATGCCTTGCCTCTTTATAAGACAGAAACATCAATTTGGAGAGGCCAAACTGAATACACATAAGTTCAGCAAAAATCTAGTCAATATCAAAAGATTCAATTTCCATGTTTGTCTTAACTCGGAAGCAGCTTCCTTACCCCAGCTGGCCAAAGGCAATGTTCTCATCCATTTTGGAGGTGTCATCTCTTTCCTCCTGGGTCATGTGACACCACTTCTCCCTGTAAAAAATAAACAAACAAAAAAAACCCCCCAAAATGCCTTGAATTCTGAAAGTTACAGTAAATTAAAATAAAATTGCTGGCCAAGGGGAGTAAAAAAAGATGTAATCTGAATTTGTGTTAATTTCATTCTATCTTTAATATTAATAATACCTTTAATATTAAAATTTGAAAGTAGTCATGACTCCCCAATAAAGCAATCCATTCAACCAGTTGAATATATATTTTAAAAAGGTAATAATTTTGTAATTTGGCAAAATGCATTTTGTGTCTACAATTGATTGCTGAGGAGGCGATAAAGCTAGCAAAGCTAAAACGGCAATGCTGTTTTTGACAAAATATTTGGAAACTGACCGGGTTTGTTATCAGGAGGTGTGCAACTTGCAATTTTTATTTTCTGAACTTCAGTATAGCCGAAAAGTAACATACTTGTCAAATGTCATCTGTTAGTGATTAAAAAGGGTACTTTTGTTAGGCTTAAATTATTTTTTTGTTTTATTCTGTTCCCGCAGACATTTGCAGTGGGTGTCCTTGGAAAATGTGCTTACTAAAAGGGGTCCTTGACTCCAAAAAGTTTGAGAACCCCCGATGTAAAGCATGGCTAGACTGGTGCGAGATTTGCATTGATCGATTCATTATTCCTTTTTCATTCACATACGCAACACAACAAAAATTTAGGATATCACACTAAATTGACTTTCTAGAAAGTTTCAATGGCCATGTCCAACTGAACACTTTAGTACATTTTACTGTACATTACTCTAAGAAGGAGCTGAAAGTCAATTTTTCTTCGCTGATAAATTAAGTTCTCATTTCTGTGAAGCTTCCTGTCAACAGTATTTGCTGTATGCAGTATGCTGATGTCACTTTGGCCCGCAAAGCGAAATGGCCACTTTCCTTTTACAGTACAACCTCCAGTTTAAAGCGTTGCTTTGTGTTATCTTCCGTCTCATGAGGTCAAAGTGGAAATGACATGATGAAGTGGACTGTTAGAGCAATTATATGTGCATCAAGAAATTCATGGACAAACACCATGAATGAAAACTTGTCATAAGCGGTGTTCAAAAAACTGTCCTTAGAAGTGGAGTATGTCCGCTTCAACACCTCCTGTATAACAAAACACCTTTCAATATTTCTGATGCTTCTGCTGTGTTTTTGTGAAAGATGTTCCTGTGAAATGTTGAAAATGTTGCTTATTTGGCTGAAATAAGATAGCATATCATAAATAAGACAAAGATGCATCGGGGCATGAATTGTAAGTGAACAGCTAGCGCTGGAACAGCTGGATCCAGATATACAGACTACATATTTCCTGACAATGTCTCCGCAGCACATTCATGATATCAATTGTTGGTTATTGAAGCAAAGCTTAAAAAATGTACAGAAAGCAAGAGATTATTTCAACTGAATTATAATAACATGCTTTATAAATCTCACAGACAATCAAACAAACTACAATGGCATGCCAACAGACACCAAATAAAAACAGAGGAATATAGAATAGGACAGAAATTACAGACTGAGTAAAACCAGCAACAAAAAATTAACAAAGAAAAACACTAACCAACTGATGTTAAAATGGATAAGTATGATTCACAACAAGGACTATTACTCTTCATTTCCCCGATGCACTCTGGAGCACCAATATATATATATATATATATATATATATATATATATATATATATATATATATATATATATATATATATATATAATTTTTTTTTAAAACAATGTCTATTCCATTTTTTTCAACTTCTATGCGATAAAGAAATATGCAATCTGCTCCCAAAATAACTCACATGTATAAATAATTCGTAGACAGTAACATTGATCAATATCTTTTGCACCACAACGATTTATTTTTTATATATAATTTAATGTCATGGTCAGACATTTTGTCACTGACTCAAAATGTGTTTATCACTAGATTTGCTGCTTCAGTTTTCATGTTGATGATGCACAATGCTTTCACATGGTTGAAACGAGCAGTTAGAAATATTGGCCGTAATTCACCCATATGGTCTGAATGAATAACAGAAGAAAGTTCATCATTTTGATAGAAATGAAATGGGGACATTTTTTAAACAGTGAGTAGACCTACCATTGGCAAGGTTTGCGGGATAAAACAACAAATATCGTATATTCCGCGCTATAAGGCGCACCTAAAAGCCTTCAATTTTCTCAAAACCCGGCGGTGCGCCTTATAATCCGGTGCGCCTAATATAATGTTCATATCAAATGATATCTATAATGCTGGTCAACAGCAAGCCAAATGCGATGTCTCACATGCCATGAAGCAGAGTGTCTTGCTACTTTATCTCACTTTAGTAGAGTGAGCTTCATGAACATGAGTCAAACTAAATGTAAAAACTAAATAAGCCATTAATAAACTAATAACTAAATAAACTAAATAAGCCATTACTAAACAAACAATGCACCACACATAACCCATGCGAAGGAATGTGCATTGATGCTAACATTAGCTATTGCAATGCTAAGCAAGCATGGTCGCGATCTTGTCATATGCTAATTAGATCGTTGGCAATGTATGATGCAAATAAAACGTGTTCGAGGCTAGCAAGTGTCAACAGCACGTGGCAACAACGATGTCCAAAACACATAAAAACACAGACTTACAGTAACTGCTTTCAAAAGAGTCCTGAATAAGTACGGCCTACATGCTATCCTTAAAACACAGCGACTTCCTGACTGCACCTTCAAAATAAAGCTGACAATGGATGCTGACAGCATAAACTAATTTCTGTGTTTGGAAACACTAGAAAGCCATACCCAGTGCAAAATAGCACAGTTTTTTTAATCAACAATACAATATATTTTAAGCTTTTTGGTTGCAATTTGATTAAAATACTTAAGTTTAATATTTAACCACAATTATATTCTTTTAAACTCTTGATTTATTTTGGCATTGGTCTTTTAATGGAATCAAGAAGTATTTTTCCCACATTCTTCAGATATTACTTCAATAAAACAACTCTTCATTCATTTTGGGAGTTGTGAGGACGCTTATATTTTATTAATAAAATTAAGAGTCTATGAGTAAAGTTTGACGGTTTAGCTGATGTATAACATAGGGGATGTATAATGCAACCCAAGCCACTACTGTAGCTTTTACTCTACGCACCTTGTAATCCAGTGCTCCATATATATGATTTTTTTTTTTTTTTAAATAGACCATTTATTGAAATTGCGTGTTATAGTGCGGAAAATACGATAGATGAATGATCACACCTTTTCATGAGACAACGCTAATATACGGTTTTGTGCACAACTGTGAATCAATAGTATTACCCATGTTTCTGAATTTTACGAAGCCAGACAAAGATTAGTAAAGGTTTGAGGAAACCAAGATCCTTTTTTTTTTTATTGTAATTACTTTTGTGAAATATTGGAGTTATATTTTATTTATTTATTTTATGTGTGTGTCTTTCTGCCATAGGTATCAAAGTCAACCAATAAAGGCTGGAAGGATTTTCCTTTTTGTGTAAATGAACAGACATTTTACTTTTGAAAAAAAAAATCATCGCATTAAATGGACTTTCCCTCTGTATTCTCATGTTTTGGCACCCAAGCATGGAGCAGAAATTATTTTTTTCAGAAAATCATTTGCCATGAGGTGCCATTTAAAATTTTCAGTTTCAATTTTCAATTTTCAGGAATGAGTATGTGAGTGCTATCACCAAATCTAACACACTTGCTGCTTCATAGTGTTTTCCCACAAAGTGATCACAGTGATCCCTCGCTACTTCACGCATCCCCTATGCACCTATTGCAATTGAAAAAAAAAATTAAACGCAATACGGAGGGACATGCTGTGAAGGTTTTTTGCATGCCAGATAGACAAGGAAACTATAATTGCACTTGCCATGGGCACTCCTCGGACATCCAGCTACTGCAGTACACATATTTACTTAAATCTTTAAATATTAAACCTCATAGACAAACTGTACTGTTATCCCTTCCCTTCCTTTGGCTGTAGTCTCTAGGACAGTGGTCCCCAACCCCCGGGCCGCGTGGGCCGCACCCGAAATAATGTATTGTAGATGATTTAGTTTAATGGTACGTGCACACCGAACGCGAACGAGGCAAAAAAGCGGAGAGTTTAGGATTGTAGTCAATGGAGTTCGCGTGACTGGGCGCGAATGCACGTCGGGCGACGCGATGGATGCGAATGGAGCGATGCGAACGGCCGTGCGCGTGGTCACGAGAAGCGAAATTTGGCCTTTCGAGTGAAGTTAAATTTTTTTTTACTATTTCCGCGTTTCGCGTCACGACAGCCAATCAACTTCGGGAACATTAAACGACTCACGCAGGGGGCAGGAATGAATCATGGCGGTCGCTTTGCGGTCACCGGGAGCGATCCAACACGGCCAGCTGAGCTTTCAATACAAAATAGAGCCAAGCAAGAGCACTCACCTGGCTTGTAGAAAGGCGGAAGCGAGAACTTGGGACAACTAGTATGTGCAGCGCATTTACTTTACTTAACAGCTGTTGAACCGTAGTTACTGTGCTATGCTAACGATAGCGCAGCATTGTCACCCCTCTAATTTGACTTCTGGGCACCGCTAACATAACTGCAGCTCTCTGTGAAACTACTGACAAAGGGATGGGGACAGGACGTTATAACAGTACAGTTACTGTATAAAGTTTAATAATTTAAGATTTAAGTAAATGTGTACTGCAAAAATTTTTGTCTTAAATATGTAAATCGTAAATACTTTTCACATTTAAAACATTCTGGTACCCACAAAGACATGCATTAAAAGTCCGTCGGAGGGGGTGATGTTAGTTAGCGGGTTTTCACTTATTGCGTGGGGGGCGTTTGGCTCCCCAATGACCGTGAAAAATGAGGGATTACTGTAATAAAATAGTGAACCCTTGCTACTTCGCGTTTCCACTATCGCGGATTTGACACATCGCAGATTTTTTTTTTTTTCCCATTACGTGGATTCACGACTTCACGACGAAAGATTTTGTTTCCATTACATATTGAGCTTTTGCAATAGCTCCCAAGCGTGCTGCTTCGGCGAAGGCTTGTACTGAGCCTAAACGCCGACAAAAAATCATGACAATTGCTGAGGAGGTGAAACTTTTCGAAGGGAGAAGTTACGCGGTGGTGGCCATTTGGGAGTGAACAAATCCACCGTTCGCTACATTAAAGATGAGGCGAACATTAGAAGACGGCTGTCATCACCTTTGGCAATTCAGCGAAGCCAGTTGTTACGGCTCGTAATAAAACGATCGTCCGTATGGAAGCCGGTTTAGCAATCTGAAAAGCTGACTGCCAATGGAAGAAGAAAATAGTGAAGCCTTTTCTTTTGACGTCTCGTGCAGCTGCGGTCATATTAGTAGCGGCCCAGACGTTGAATCAAAGTCCAATCTGTACATGATCAAAGATTACAATGGAGAGTTTATGCTTGAAATAACATTTTACTATAAAATAAATCTTGGGAAGAAGTATCTAACGGTCTGGTCAATGTCATCAAAATTGTTTTCATTTTATTTTTTAAAGTGAAAAGTGGGGGCGCTACTTTGCGGATTTTCAGCTATCGCGGCCGGTTCCGGAACGTATCCACCGCGATAAATGAGGGTTCACTGTATTTACAGAACCATTTAAGGAGTATACAGTAGTTGACAAAATACATTATTTTGTGATTGGCTGTTACATTATTAGCATTTAATTACAAAGCTGTACAGAAACAATTTCACAAAAGTGAATTTAGTTTAAAATGACTAATTCTTCTTTGAAAATAACTAAAAGTCCTACACAAAGCACTTAAGACACTGAATCATCAGGTCACTGCACATTTAAGTAGGAAGTGTACTGTATAAACCGAAAAGTATAGGAAATTAATCATTCTTTAAAAACATTGGACCGACAACCGGCGCAATTCAAATTCAGTAGAACAAAGTAGCCCATCAAAGTCACAGGCCTTTTGTTTACAAGCTATGGTCCAACTTGGGTATCCCAAAAGTCCAGACCTCCAAAATAAAGAACTAAAAACACAAACCAGCATTTTACATAACCAAAAACCATTCCATTCCAAAGAACCTGGTAATCATAAGAAGCCATGCGCATAAAAACATGACAGCCACAATAGCTTCAGATTTTTCTAAAACATTGTAAAAGTCTTACGCTTAGTTATGTATTTATTCATTTATTTATTTGAATTAGCCTTTTTGAGATCGGCAGACAAACGGAAGACAGACCTCTTATCTTTTTCTCCATCTTGCGTTCCCCTGCTCGGCAGCAAGGCACAAGAAGACACGGGTTAAGTCGACATGCAGATAGTGCATATAGAGAGGAAAGAGGAGCAAACCTTGCCCAGACACACAGAAGCATACATGAGAGAACATTTTCAAATACTTTAACAACTGATTAAAAATCATACGAAGTGGGAAAATGCACTTCATCAAATGATTTGTTCATCCAGTCAACTGTGGCCTTTAGACTCACCTTGTTGTTGGCGACCTCTTTTTCCTCTCACAATGAACTGCATCAAAGAATGCAGCATTCCAAAATCGCAATGTGTGCCTGACAGAAAGAAAAGATTCAGTATAGATTTTTGTTACGTTTGAAGAAATTATTGCACTCAAGTCTGTATTCTAGAGAACATTTTTAAATACACATTTACACATAAATGAATGGCCCATTTAAAAATAAAAATAAATCGTATATATGGCGCAACGGATTGAATGGCGCATGGAATCAAAGCAACAGTGGTGGCTTGGGCTGCATTTGCATTCCGTTATGTATCCACTAAAAGGAGCTGCGCTCAAGTGAATGTCAACTCAATGATTAGATACTGTAAGTCACTCAAACTTCATAAATAGAATATAAGCATTCTCACAGCTCTGTTCACTCGAAAAATGAATAAACAATAGTTTGAATTTCTTTCCATAAGTAATGTCAGTGAGGTGCACATGGAATCAAAGCTACAGTGGTGGCTGCATTTACATTCTGTTATGTATCCACTAGATTAGCTGCACTCAAGAGAATGTCAAGTCAATAATCAGAGAAGTCAGCAGTTTATGCAGTCAGCACATCGATATATAAGGCGCACTGGATTATAAGGTTCACCGTAAGCTTTTAAAAAAATGTAAGGCTTTTAAGTGTGCCTTATTGTGCGGAAAATACGGTACAGTTTAGTCATTTGTTCTTTGTTTGGATTGAGCTTTTGGCGCTGCCTTTGGCCACTGTTGACATTACATTTTGTAGTGAGAAGGATGGTGTGGCTTTAAAAGCAGTCAATCATGGCAACATGTGTTATTCTGTCTCGCTGGGAAATCTGGCCCACGACTGTAAATTGTACTTTCTTTCTAAGAATGTTGTCGTTTACAATAATATGCCCATAACTGGTTTGTTTGTTGATCCAACAACTTATGACTATGGATAACATACCAGCTAATGTTAGTTCCTATCTTAAAGGGACAATGTGTAAGATTTAGACCGTTTTTCATTACGGACAGCAGGAGGTGCTGCATTTACCATAGTCCAGCTTTAACAGATATGGCAGCCTCCGGAGGAGTGCCACCCCCCCATGTAATATAATTTAATGATAACTAGGCCTACGATATATTCATGACATCATGTTGTTCATTAAGAACACATTTATTTGCAAGTATTTCAAATTTCTAAACATTTCACGTATTCCTTTTTGGTGAAAAATGATCTCAATCTTACACATTGTCCCTTTAAGCATGTTATATAGTGCTGCCTTGTACACGTTTAGCTTGTTAGCCTTTTCACTTGTGCCAGGTATTTCCCTTCGGTTAGCATAAGCATAGATTTTGCATTGATAAGAACTGATTAGCATCCAATTAACGTTTTGTATTGAAATTATGAGCTTTTATAATTCAGTTATATGATTGTCTTAATGTATCTTGCGTACATTTTGAGCCCACTAAGATCATCGTGGTGTAGCAACATTGTTCGAGGAGTGTCTTTTAAACATAATTTGTAAAATATCTACTGAATTCAATTCCTTTTCTTTTTTTTTTTTCTTTAATTCCAAACGCTGTGGTAATGGACAAGAAAATGAATACCAGATGGGTTGCTGCTTCAGGTGGGTGTACAAGTAAACCCTTTCTCCCTTCTTTTCCTCCGGAGCCTGTGACACTGGGACGAAAACAACATGTTAAATGTCGTCACGTGTTGTGAAATGAAAAGAAACATGAGTGAAGTAATGCAACAGGAAATTTGCACTGAAATATAAACAAAACACCAAAGTTTGATGCCCCTTACCTGTTGATTTGGATTTTGTCTCAGCTGGATTTTCACCATCTCTGTAGTGAATGCAAGATTAAAGGGTGCTTAAAATGATGAACATGAATTCAGTTCAGGAAAAAACCAAGGCAACAAAGTATATTTGCTTACTCTGCCTTTGGAGTTATTGAGCTTCTCAGTTTGCTTTCTAGGCCTCCAAAAAAGCCTTTGACGTCAGTCTTTGATGAGTTTTTAAGAAGGCGCTCAGCAGCGTCTTTCTTATCAGTGAGCCAAGAGTTGGCCTTGTTTAAATATGAGTCCAGACCAGCTGGAGGACCACCTCGATCAAGGAGCTCTGCAGGAGATGGCTGGGACTTTCCTTTAGAGAGAAAGACAAAAAACAAGGCAATCCCAAAGAATCGTTGGGTCACTTCACTTTATACACTACAAATAATTCAATCAGTTTCACTCTGTGATGTTATTCTTACAAATATTAGAAATGATTCATGGCTGAAGAATTACATTGCTTGCAAATATTTACATTTCTGTGTGAAAGAAAAAAATATTTACCAATATAATAATAAGTAAAGCACATAGTCATGAGGTTTTTGGCTGGGCTGTAGTCATCCATTTGGTAACATCTGAAAAAACAAACAAAAAAACAAACAAAATACTAATTATATTTTAAGACTTACTTAATTCAAACAGAAGTAATGATGAATTTCACGATTTTTTCTTCAGTAAAAAAAAAAGTCTTTGTGTACTGCTGAAATAGTTTTAAGAGTACTAAAATAGTATTAATGGTCATTAAACTCCCAACTTACTCAAACAGCACGACTGCAAATGATTGCACCAGTCGATAGAAGGTAGCTTCACTCACACATTTTGAGTGACAGCGCTGAATGGGGAGAAAAACATTTTACCAATATTTTCTGCATTTTCTATACAGGATTTAGGTAACGTAATTAAAACAGATTTGTCAGTCAAGAACACAAAATAAATGATTTCATTCAGAGAATTAAAAAAAGTCAGTCTTTTGGTATCTGGTAAATAAAGTAAAAATATGCTGCTTTTCAGCCATAACATCTTCCCATTTACCTGTGCACTGATGTATTTAGAAAACCATTCCCTGCCTGTGCCATTCTCGCCAGAGCATAGCTCTCCAAAATGAGCTTTCTCTTCTTGGTCCAAGTCCTGTCTGAGAAGAGATTGTGAAAAAACATTGAAAATGTAACCATACAATTCTTTAACATTCAGTGACTGATAAATGCCATGTAAAAATGTCATAGCCCAAGAGACACAAAACATCAAAAACCGCAACAAATTTAACCCTACAGAGGTTTCTCAAAGTTAGAATGTAAAATATACAGTATCACAGCTCCATCTGCTGGATCTGGTCAGTAACGGCCCCACTTGGCTCAATGCAGAAATGAAGTCCCAATTAACACTAAATGAGTTCAGTATATTTTTTGTCATTTTGCGAAGAAACAAATTCCCCGCATAATCAAGTATCGGTCAGCCTAATCTGTCACGATGAAAGGGGAAGTCAGGTCAAAACTTTCCTTTACATCAACAGCTTTTATGCACCTACTGTACACAAGATCAAAAACAGGGAGTATGATTTAGCAACAGATCGGTGAGCCATGACCATAGTTACCTGAGCCCGCAAGTGACAAAATGACTGCCCCTTGACATGGATAAAAACGGGCAACTCGTGCTACTTGACTCATATTCCACAAATACATTCATTGAGATGCTGTGTTAAGATTAGTGGGGGCACATGTAACATGATTGGAAAGAGATCTTTTTTTTAACGCTTGGCAAAGGCAATAAAATGTGCCTCACCTTCCATGAAACACTTTCTCAACGTAAGCCTTCATGAACTCCCTTCTCTCTAAAGTCTCAGCATCAGTGCCCTCACTACTGTGAACGGATGAGGACGAAGACCGTCTCAGCTCCCACATAGTTGATGGCGGATCCATGTCATTCTCACTGTCCGCATACTCTGTTGCATCACTTTCATTTTCTTCATCTTCATGATGGTGATGTGAACTGGACTTGGTGGGAGTGATTGGCTCAGGCAATGGGGTTTGCAGAGGAAATCTGGAGGACTGCTGCTCTGGGGACAGAAAGTCTGAATGGCCCTGAATGATGTCTCTTGCATCATTAAGATTTGTAGCCTCCGATGGTAGATCAAAGTCTATGAGGTTGTCCATTGCAGTAGACTCTATGCTGGTTTTGCCCTCTCAGATTTCAGACTGAGCAACTAAGTGCTATGCAGCAACAAAACTGTGGCTGCGAGTGAAGCGACATGAGGTTTCATTTGTCCTGATTATGTTAATTTGATAGTTCTGGTGATCTGGACATCACAAACAGTCTGCATCTGTAAAACAAAAACAACAAAAGAAAACCAAAAAAACATTAGGACTGTATCGCATGACAATGTGTTGCATTACTTGCTTGTTTTGGGATTAGCAGATTTAAAGTGGAGTTCATTGCAATCAAAACAAGGATTTGTATTTGTGATGAGTAATTGCTGGAATATGGAAAAAAATGTCAATATCAGCAGATCATGAGGAGAAAATGCATTTTGTTACACAGACAACATGATATCATAAAGCAGTGATAATACATTTCACATGATGTTGTTACACCACAGGGGAGAGGGAATTATCCCAAGATGTGTTTTTTGTAAAATGGTAAATACTAAGGCTGCACGGTCTAAATTTTACACATTGCCCCTTTATGTAAATATGTGTACTACAGTAGTAATATTTGAAAATTCTGTGAAGGGAGGCGGACACTACGCGGTTTTTTCCTTATTGGGGGGGGGGGGGGGGGGGATTACTGTATATTGTGTCTGTGTGTTTGTGTATATGGCGTACAAAAAAACCTTCGAAGTAACCCACAATCAGCTCTAACTAATGACTTCTATTTTTAGGCCATTAAATCAAATTTCCAAAGCGCCGTCAAATTTTAATCGACAGAGACAAGATTTTCTCTCCTCTCCTTGAAGTCACATTGTCTGCAGTGTGTCTTAAACCCACGAGAATATAAAATCTGATGACCTGCGTTGTTCCTGTAATGCACACGAGGGGAATGAAATTACTGGCCAAAGTATGTCTGCCTCTGCTACCATAGGGGATAAGGCTCAAAATAACTTCTCTTTTTTCAGTTTTAATACTCAGACTTCATTTGAGGAGCAGCTTTTGAAATGAGTTTAACCTGAGGGACCTGAATCATGGGTTTTACTAAAAAAATACAAATATGACAAATGACCAACGAATGACCAATTGGTTTCTTTTTTTTTTTTTTTTTTTAAATACAATCAACAGTTTTATTCTTTAATTGCTCATCAGCGAACTGTATATTCTTGTTTGGAAACATTTTATATATATATATATATATATATATATATATATATATATATATATATATATATATATATATATATATATATACACACACACAGTATAAATTGATAACCATATAAGCTGCTTTAGGCTGATGTATGCCATAGCATAATGAATGACTGAATGAATTTAGTTTCAGGTCCTTTTAGGATATGTAGTGTTACTGTATAAAGATTTGCAAGCTATTTATCCGTTCAATGTTGGATACCACACTGGACAACATGCTGCACGTTCAAAGGGTGAGAAAGCAGTGGCTTCAATTCTGAAATTTACAGTAACCAGGAGCAGTTGTCTCATCTCTCAGAGAAGCTCTGCAAATCAAGCTGCGCTTGTGTGACAACTTAACAGCATCACATGCTGCCATAAATGTATGACAAGCAGAAGTGGCTGAAAGAAGATATGGGAGGTGAAGGTGAGGTTGGTCAACATGTACCACCGCAGACCGATTAAGAGACAATAGCATTTTACTTGGTGTCATTACATGTAATTCAGGTCTGGTTTATTAACAACACTACTGCAAATAGATACACAATGCACACATAATTTGATCACAGATTGAACACCCAAAAGATAGAAAAGACCTGATATAATATATATCATATTGATTTTATTTTGTTTGAAAAGATTCTTGACATATTTGATATTGGAACCATTCAATTGTAATCAAAAGTAAACAATTTACAGTACATTACTTTAATATTATCCTACACTAATGGGAAAATGTTTCAAACTCCATTTTTAACAAACACTGTAACTAGCAACTGTAGTGAGAGCAGCTCAGGACAACACATCTGCTCAGAGTTCTTTCTATTTCTTTTCTTTCAATAAAAGAAGCGACCTGACAGAACGATGACTGCGTTACAGTATAATTTACAGTTAGGTTCAATTCATTTTCTAATAATTTTCGGAATAATAATACTTTTATTTTCTTTATTAATCAGTGTTACTAGTACTCTATTTTAGAAGAGACCAAAAAGCCACCACAATGTGGAAGGCTAACCAGACACAAAGGGGTTGGTAGGGGTCAATTTGCATTCCAAATCTTCCAACAGTACAATATTAGGACTCATGTATTATAGGGACAATGTGAAAGATCTAGACTGTTTTTCATTAAAAAGGAATACATTAAATGATTTACAGTTAAAAAATAATTGCAAGTAAATGTGTTCTTAACAGCCAATAATATGTTTTAAATATAAGGTGTAGTTAAAGGTCTAGTTAGAATTAAATTATATTACATGGGGGATGGCACTCCTCCGGAGACTGCAATGTCTGTTATAGCTACGACCAATGGTAAATGCAACAACTCCTGCTGTCTGCTGTCCGTCATGAAAAACACTCTAAACCTTGCACATTGTCCCTTTAAAATAACAAGAACGAACGGTTTCATTAAGAGGGAATATATATGACAAGATCCCAAAGCCTATTTTAAAGGGACACTGTGTAAGATTTAGACCGTTTTTCATAAAAAAGTAATTAATAAAATGATTATAAATTTCAAAAACCTGCAAATAAATGTGTTCTTAACGACCAACAGTATGTTTTCAATATAATTGTAGGTTTACTTGTGCTTTATTGGGCAAGGTTTAAAAAAAATGATTACCGTAGACCAGTAATTTGAAGTGAAAACTCAAACTGGACGAATAGCTGTAGATAAGGGAAGCAGACACCACTAAATAAACAGCAAAATGCTGCCTGTCGTTTCCTGGAAGCTTGCACGCTGCAGTGTGATAAGCGTCACTGCGTAGCCATTTTTGACGGAATGCCTTAATAACTTGCTTTCGTTAAGAAGCCAAATACTGTCTAATCGATTGAGGTTACCATTTATAACGGTTTGAGGGAAAAACACCGAGAGTACAAGACGGGACGAGGAACTCTTGACACCGTTCAAATAACCAGACGATCGCTTGAAAAATACATTAAAATGTGTCAAATTGGCAAAGCCCGTTAGCATGTACAGCAGACATAAGGTTTTGCAAAACAAAGTAGAGTTGTACGTACAAGAGGGAAGCCTTGCTGACAGGAAAGTGGGCAGCTCCTCTTTGCTGTGCAATGTTTTCGCTTCTGGTGCTGGTGGCGTTTGTCTTGAGTGGCAGTGAGCATGCGCAAAAAGGGAGTGACGCAAGGAGAACCCGCATGACGTCTAAGGCCTCCAAGCCAATCACCGCGTCGGATGGAATAAATGACGAAGCTTCCGTAAGTGGAACGCTCCTCTTTTTTCGGCAGAAAAATCAGTTAAACTAATGTGACTTAACAGTGTATTACTGTTGGGTGCCCCGAGAGGGGAATATATTAAAAAATAATTTATATATTATATTAGTATATTAGTATATTAAAAAAATAAAATTCGGGGGAAAATAGTAATAACAAGTCCAAACCTAGGGAAGAAAAAATATATCTCACAAAAGTTTTATTCATGATTCAGGGTTTTCCAGGTCAGATTGGTCATTATAGGATCAGCTCTGTGTCTTTCATCTGAATTGCATTTTTTAATCATATGCCCACATTTTAATTTTTCATGCGCAAAAAGTTCACTTGAGTTCACCCGATGTTCTTTGCTTCTTCTTCTTCTTCTTCTTCTTCTTCTTCTTCTTATTATTATTATTATTATTATTATTATTATTATTACATAAGTCTCTTTAGAGTGTATGCAAATATTTTTAACACATCAAAGAAAATAATTTTCAGAACATAATTGCCAAATTTGAATGATAAGAAAAAATAAGAAGTACATAACACATACAAGCTATCAAATAATTAAAATCAAGCAATTCTCTCTGCTCTGAAATGCTATGCCGCCATGGCACCTTGAAAAACAGAAGCAAATGTGTCGAGGAACGTTCTAATGCTTACAAATACAGTACCTAAATGTTTCAGCCATGAAAATGTAACTACTTAAAAAGGATGCAAGGCAGCCAGTTCTTTTCCAATAATGTCATAGGCTATTTTCAATGTGCCATGCCCTCACTAGTTCACAGTTGGTATTCTGATTAATCCATTGTTAAAATACAGTCAGTATTATGCAGATTAATCCGCCCATGTTGCCACCATCTCAAGGAGCAGCAATTTTGACATTCTATAACCAAGTGGCGGTCCGTGCATTTCACACTTAGGCCTTCAATGATTGGACCCTTCATGCACACACGTAAGCATGTACACAGGCTATTTTTCAGAGCATCAATAAACCCGCATCAGCAATTAAAACGTATCATTGCCAAAACTCAGAATAGGGCATAATAATTTCAAATTATTTGTCCACGAAGTGTTATGAAGTCCACCAAGAGCAGGCAAGCTTTAACAAGATTGTATGCTAAATTACAAATGGCAATTTAATATAAGAGTCATGTCTGGGCATGGTGAGTTGAGTTGGGAGGTGGAAGGAACGGGACCCAAAACAATGCAGGAAAAATGAGAAATATGTGGCTCAAAAAACGTTTTAACAAGGAAATCAGGCAGGACCGAACGGGAGCAAAACTGGATGGACTTAGTATCACCAGAAATGTGATCGAAATCAAACTAACGAGAACGCAGACAATAAAGGCAGAAGCGAGTAGAACAGAAACATGAACAAAACCCCACAACAACTAAAGCCAACCAAACATGACAACTGAATATGAATGACATAAAATGACAAAAACATATTAACTCAACCAAAACGGCAGTCCTATCTTGGGGACAGCCGTTTCAGAACACAATCCATTCTTTTTTTTTCCTCAGAAAGACTTTCATGACTTGCTTGTAGAGTTTGTCTTCGCATTTTATTTCCAATAATATATCCTTGTGTATTGACATGGACGCCAATGCTGAAAGTCGTGTTGGTCCAATTTCCATTTTGCTCTTCTTCAGCCAGAGCGGGTTTAAAAAAATGGCGTCTGCGGGTCTGGCTTTGATGTACTGTACGCTAACGCTAATTTTAGCTGGTTGAGCAACATTTCTTTTTCTTTTTTTGAAACAACTTTAACCACTTCCACCGTTAAACATGGAGGATCAATAAAAGACCGCCTTCCTGTAGTGAGCGTCCACTTATTCTACGTGAGGCCTCTAGATGGCGATCTTATGACTTGATTGGCTATTGCAGCTGTCTAACAAAAATATGGGCCCGAACACAATATGTCATTGCACACTGCACAGAAGCCTTCTACTTGTTTAAGCAGATGCCCCAGCGCATCCCAGCTAAGCAGACATGAAGTCTGCCTTGCGACACACGTTAGTTGAATTCTAATTGGCTAAAAACTCTACACTAAAACGGCAGCACTTGTAGATGTGCAACCATTATGGACATAATATGACACGAAAAGAACAGAATATGGAGAATAATTTTATATATAAAATGCTGCTATAACCTTATACTCTCCACCTAATCATATGACCAAATACAAAAATCAGACAGGCTGTGTTGTTTACAATGTGAGTCACAGGGCATCTGACATCAATTTCAGCCGACAGGAGAGGGTGTCACAGGAGAAAGCAGCAAAGTCTTTGATAATGATAAAAATAGATTAATCATAGATTAATCTGGTTCATTCTTATTCCAGAATACCACATTTAGACTCTTGGGAGGACCATTCATTGATTGACACCACTCATCCTATGCACGGTCATGAGGTGTTGGAACCTATCCCGACTTGTTTGGGCTCAATGTTAGGCTATGCCCTAGATTGTTTGCAGTCTCTTGGCACATACAGAGATGGGCAACGATTCAGCGCGGCTATTAAACGTGCACTTGACGGACTTCCCGTTGGCGTTTTGTGATTGTCAGGCAAATTGCGAAAGACGGGTGGTCAGTGAGGCAGCAGGATGCCAGCATGTTACCTGAACCAGTCTAACAAACGACCGGTGGTTTTAAATCTGGGTTGTGATACCATGTTGTGTAATGTGAGTATGTTTTTTTATGTATGTTTTTTATGTTTTTTTATGTTTGTTTAATTTTTGATGTGTTGGACTTGGTTTATTTGCTGTGTTTACTTTTTTAAATTTGCGGGATTGCAACCAATGGGTAGGGATAACTTTTTAAACTGCTGGCAAGGTACTGATTAACTTCAGATGAGGAATAAAAATTGATTGTTAGGATGGACAGTTTACAAATGTGTGTGTATTGGCAGGACTGTATAATGTTAGCCTGTCATGATTTTTATCCCACTTTTTTGTATTATACTGTTTGGGCCCTGTTTGGCCCCCTTTTAATGTATTTGTCTGGCCAATGGCTGTGCAATAAGGTTGGTGTTGCAGCATTTCTTTTATTGTTGAATTTGTGTGAATTTGTATTTGTGTGCAGTGTGAGGCTACCATTGCTGAAAGTGTGCCTCACACCTCCTTACCTTTGCACAATTATCCTAGTCTGGCTTCTTATGACAAAATTGTTGAAAAAATATCTCGAACCTCAGTCAGTTAGTTCTGGCAATCACGTGAGACTTGTGCTCGAAATCAATATTACAAATAGCAGGTAAATTGTAATTGTAATGGGTAACCACTAATCCAAATCAAGGCGCACAAATTCTTACATAGTGGGACAAGGCTAAGATCAAACTACACGATAGCAATTAGTTCCAGACCCAACAGACGTGTCGCAGGCAAACCTTCATTGTTGTGGCAAAATTTTTGAAATATGCATTTAAAGACAAACATTGTAGCGCTTTGGATTAATTAAATACTGACTTTCTGAATCTGATGTCTTGGAGGGCTCACAATCGCGACATATGATGTATCGCATGTCGGAACATTTTCTATTTGGACATTGTAATATGTCCTATATGGCCCTGCAGTTACAGTAGTTCACTCATTAACCAATAATGTGAAACTGTGTTCCACATGCTCAATGTTCCTGCAGAACCAATCTCCCTGCTATACATTTTCCAGATCTTCCGACCACTTGTGCTGTCAAACTGTTTTCTTAGCAGCAGCACAAGACTATCAGGCAGGGTCTGGTCAATGTTAGACTTGCTGGGTAGAAGACAAACAAGACATAAAACAAGCAAACTTGTTTGCATCCTTTTCTTCTTGTTAGCATCTGTTTTGTTTTTGCTTCTTTTTTCTTGCTTGTGTCTTTTTTTATTGTGTGCTTCTCTCTTGTACAGTGTTTTTGTTTTTTGTTTGTGATTACCTTTTTTTGGTTGCTTGGTTTTTTGTTTGTGTGATTTGCACTTCAGGTCAACCGTATCTAAAGGCCATTTAACAAAACACCCAAATTGCCTGCCTCACAAAAAACGCATAGGCGTGGGTGCTCTCAAATGAGCCATGCAGTTGTATTTATTAGCAGAGAATGATTCTCATTGATTGCACTCACTATTATGAAATATAGACCGGGTAAATACACACATCATGTTTTTGAGTACATGTGGGGACAATTGAACAACACTCTAATTATTATTCAGAGGTCACAAGTGGTCATGCCACTTATCGGTAGCACGGAGATGTAACAACCTTTTTTTCTCAAAGTAGAAATAGACACAGAGAAACCACTTTTTGACTTCATTGTCCAGACAGGGCAGCTGCAGCTAACATTTCCAGTTTCTGAGGGAGCGTGACAGTTGAAAAATGGACTCTGTCCTTCCTCAGTTTCTGTCTTACAGTTTGTTTCCCGTCGAGTTCCATGTACTCCTGCTTCTCCTTGTCATACTGAGGCCAAGCGACCAGACCTGGGCCATTGGGTGAGCTAAGGAGACACATGACAAAACTTCTCATTCCAATAATGAATTTCGTAGAGTAGGCTTTGCACAATCCAAATGCTATAAAATGATGACAAAACAGCAAGCATTTATGGTTTGCATTTTTGACTGGCTACAGGTGGATCATTAGGTTTGATTTTAATCTCTCATGATTAACAGGATCACCTTGATATTTTTTTGTTTTGATATGCTGTGATATTCTCACTTTAGAAGTTAAAAAGGTTTTGTGGCTCCATGTTTGTTTTTCTTTGGAAAATGGTTCTGAGTATTCTTGAAGGCTGCTAACCCCCGTTCTATAATATTACAGTATAATGGATCTTTTGTTTAACCTTTGGGTGTTCGGGGAGTTCTCTCTAGCCTGGCCTTATTATCACCCAATTTGGGCTGACTTTGAAAGGGTCAATCATCAAATATAAATATATACAGTGGGCCTCCGTGTTATGAACTTAATCCGTTCAGCGGCTACGCTCGTAACTCGAACTGCTCGTATGACGGGCAATCCAAACCTATGTTAATTCGTGAATGTGTGCAACGAGTGCAAAAACCTTAGGTAAAAACATCACGACTTTATACACATATTAGAAATGAGTAACATAACCTACTGTACAGTTAAATTAAATAACATAAATATACAAAGGAAAAATGACATTTACCTTTGGGGCGATGTGACTTGAGCTGGGTGGAGGCGGAGGGGAGCAGAGACCAACCCGCAGAATTTATTGATTTATTTTCTTAAACGGGAACTTTTCTCAAAACTAGAACATATCACCGGTGATTTCCTTCTCTTTAATCCATAATAGAAGAAGCCTCTCAATTTTGTTGTCAATCGAGGTCCGTCCTCCGGCAAGGAAAGTCTTGCCCTTAGAAGATTGCCGAGCGGTTACGGCCATACTCACGAGCCATGCATGCGCCTCCTTCGTATTTTTTTTTTTATTATCTCCTGCTTGGTTTCTATTGTCATCATCCTCTTACGTCTTCCTTTACCGCCACTAGCAATTTTAGAAGCCGTGTCTAACAGATAAAGTTTGCAAAGTCTTAACAACATTCCTTCCTTCTGTTTTTCACTCATTTTCTCTCCTTCCTTCTGTCCCGACCAGCTGTGCCATCAAGCTAGATAAAGGCGTTCAGCCAATAGCATATCGTCATTTCTGTGATTGACGTGACGCCGGCCAATAGCATCTCCATGAGTGAGATCGTGACTGACACCGTGACTGAGACAGTGACTGTGACATTGTAAGAGCAATATCGTTCTTCGTTGCCGTGAAAAGCTTTTTCTACTGATTTTGATGACGTGATAAGGCAAAAATATATGAACAAATAAAATGGCCGGCATGTCAGTTTGCTCGTAAGGCGAATGGTCTGTGCGTAAGTGGGGAACAAAAAACTCTGCGGACCACGCTCGTTAGTCGAAATGTTCGTAAAAGAGGGTGTTCGTAAACCGGGGGCCGACTGTATTTACTTTCAACCGCTCAAAATGTTCAGTGGTGTCAGCCCTATCCATCCATCCATCCATCCATCCATCCATCCATCCATTGGCAGGGGATGCCCAGAACTGGTTGCCAGCCAATTGCAAGGCACACAGAGATGAACAACTGCTCAAGCACCCAATCACATCTAAGGACAATTTAGTATGTCCAATTCACCTGCCATACATTTTTTTTAGTGTGTGGGAGGAAGCCAGAGTGCCCGGGGAGAACACACGCAGGCTCTGGGAGAACATGCAAACTCCATACAAGAAGGCCGGAGCAAGGTGGATTTGAACTCGGATCCCTTTAACTGAGAGGAGGACATGCTATTCACTGCAGCCAATCACCGTGTTGGATGAGATCAATGACGTATTCACTGCACCATCGAGCCACCATATATATATATATATATATATATATATATATATATATATATATATATATATATATATATATATATATATACACAGTGGGCCGCCGGTTTACGCGATTAATCTGTTCCACGGTTGGGATCGTAACGCGAATTTGCCGTGGGGCGGGCGATCAAAACCTATGTTAATTAGCTAATGCGTGTAAAACCCCAGGTAAAAACATCAAATTTGTTCATACATATTAAAGTGTTTATCAATATTGTATAGTAAGTGCTACCTATATATAGTATACATGCATACAATTAAATACATAAAACAATATGAAGAATTTATTTACATTTTAGTGAAGTGGCGAGCTTATTATGGCCACATATTCACTAGTGAGGGTAGGCTAGCGTAGGCTAGGCTAGCTTAGCCTTTTTCATATTTCTTGATTATCTCCAGATTCGTTTCCATATAAATCATTTTCTTTCTTCTCTTCATTTTCTTGCAATCTTGGGACCAATGGCTAACCAATTAAAGTTTGAATTAAGCACTAAAATGCACAA
Organism: Hippichthys cyanospilos; assembly: GCF_059441005.1. Lineage (NCBI taxonomy): Eukaryota > Metazoa > Chordata > Actinopteri > Syngnathiformes > Syngnathidae > Hippichthys > Hippichthys cyanospilos. The sequence continues at coordinate 3,422,427 of NC_142374.1, forward strand.
TAAATACCATATTGAAAGCACTCTCAAACGGGATCGTGTCTTTAGGCAGCCATCTTTGTGACCCCATCAACCAACCAATAGCAGACCAGCATCTTTGTGGCTCCTGCGATGCCAACCAATAATAGACCAGTATCTTAGGGAGTCGTGACAACGACCAATAGCAGACCAGCATTGTAGTGACGTAAGCGGGGACGCATGTAGTGATATAAAGTATGAGTGTATTGCCCCGAGTAGACAAGCGAGCACACTGCCCACAATGTTTGAAGTGTCGTAAGGCAAAAGAAATGGCATAAAGAGGGGACAAAAAAATGTCGCCATCTAGAGGCCTCACCTTGAACATGACATGAGTAGATGCTCACTGCATGAAGGTGGTGCAATGCTCAACAAGCAAACTACATGGTGTTGGCTTTGACTGATTGCCTCAGAGGCATAGCGTAGCTATAAGCTAACCTGTCCTGACTTGTCCATATTTCTGACTGGGCTAGCAGGGGGGTGAGCTAACCCTGGCAAATAGTTCTGCAGGGAATGCCTTTTGTTTGTAACCAAGGCACTAATGAGACACCAAAGCACGGCTGGACACACGTGCTTTGGTGCTTTTAAAAACTTATTGGGACACCTATGGCGTTATATTTGTGCCACAATCGCGAGCACGCAAAAAAAAAAAAGATTTTGAGCACAGCAAAAAAAATACTGAATGAGCGAAAACAGATTATGAGCACAGAAAATTAGTATTGAGCGCGCAAAGAGAAGAGTTTGAGCGATGGATTTAGAGCACAGAAAATGAAGTTACTCGCTTAAAATTCCTTTTCGCGATTGCCCTCCCTCGTTCAACATCTCGCTCGCAATAATCCTCCCTCCCTCGCTCAACATCGAGCTCTCGCTCGCTCAAGTTGTCCTCTGCACTCGCTCAGTTCTGCACACACGTTACAAATGTGCCACATAGATAGCCAATCAGAGCTAGTAAAAGCATAGTGATTGACAGCTTGGTAGCCAATGAGATTGCTTGTTGTCTTCACCCGGAAAGAACAAACGAGAGTGCGTCAACATGGACTTGGGCGGGAGAAGGTTGACTTCTTTGGAAACAATGTATGGGCATTACTTTTTTTATTATTATAGTTACTGTATCCTATAATTTTACATAACTACCTTGTTAGTTTTTGTACTTTAATGATAAAAGCCCACCTCCTCCCGCCCAAGTCGATGTAACGCAATCTTGTTTTCTCGTTCCGTTTCAAGGTTTTCAGTGTTTTTTTAAAGTTTAAAGTGGAATTAAAGCTACTATTTACAGCCATTTTATTCAAAGAAAAATCTGATCAAAGTTAAAATTTAAATGTTTTTAGTTATTTTCAATTAAAGTTGAAGTGGAATTAAATCTACTCTTTACAGCCATTTTTAAAAAGAAAAATCTGATTAAAATTCAAGTTTCAATATTTTCGTTTTTTTATCTTTATCAAATAAAGTTCAAGCGGAAGAAAAATTATTGTTGACAGCCTTTTATTTTTCTGTCATTTGCCTGACATCTACCGAACATCGCTTTTTTTTTGACAGGCAAAGTAAAATATAAAATTAATATGTTGTTCGAACTTGGAACTAATTAGGCAATTTACATGTAAAATGTGATTCACTATAAGAATGATTCAGAGTACAAACTACTCTGCGGAATGGATTAAATCCGTATCTATGTTCCACTATATACAGTACATATACACTGTATATATATATATATATATATATATATATATATATATATATATATATATATATATATATATATATATATATATATATATATATATATGTAACCCCAGGTTACAGTGTCCCTGTCTTACATTTTTTTTTCATGTTGCGATGTGGAATACTGAGCTTTTTCGTCTCCCCTTTACAGTATTTCCCCCGCTTTTGTGACAAAAACAACTCTCATGACCCAAGGGGGTTGGCTGTATTTGTGTTGTTTCGTCTCCATCTGCAGGCGTTTTTAGGAAATTGCACTTATTTTCTGTTGCCGTCAATGCCTCCATGCAACGCGTCACCACAATGCTGGTCTGCTATTAGTCGGCTTCACTTGTTTCAAATTGACGGAACGGTAAAGCTTTGTTCGATCGTGAGTGGTTACAAAACCTAGTTATAGTGCATTTTACTGCTTAATTCAGGTTGAAATGGTTAACCATGAGTCCCAAGATTGCTAGTGATGTTAAAGAGAGAAGTAAGAAGATGATTTATATGGAAACGAAGCTGGAGATAATCAAGAAATATGGAGCTAGCCTAGCCTAGGCTACCCTTACGAGGGAATATGGGCATAAAAAGCATCACTCAAAGGTAAATAAATCCTTTCTGTATTTTTTATTTGTGATGTTTTCTGATCGTATACATGTATATTATATATACTTAGCACTTACTAAACTATTTTGGTACCAATTTTTAATATGTATGTACAATTTTGATGTTTTTACGTAAACGCATTAGCTATTTAACATAGGTTTGGATTGCCCGCCCCACCCGTGAATTCGCCTTACAAGCCTAACCACGAAACGGATTCGTCTCGTGACATGAGCTATACAATCGGCCCCCGGTTTACGAACACCCTGTTTTACGAACAATTTGATTTACGAGCATGGACCACGTAAGACCTTTTGTCTTACGAACAATCCGACATGCCGGCCATTGTGTATGCAAATATATTTTCGCTTAGCTGCATCAACAAAGTCAGCAGTTGACACTTGTGACAGTAACGTGAACGCTATTGCTCTTACAACGTCACAGTCACTGTCTCAGTCACCGTGTCAGTCACGGAGTCAGTCACGGAGATGCCATATGCTATTGGTTGATTAAGGTCACCCGGTCTCACTCACGGAGATGCTATTGGCCGGCGTCACGTCAATCACAGAAATGCCGATATGCTATTGGTCGAAACGCCTTTATCTAGCTTGATGGCACAGCTGGTCGGGATGGAAGGAAGGAGAGAAAATGAGTGAAAAATGGAAGGAAGGAATGTTGTGAAGACCTTGCAAACTTTATCTGTTAGACATGGCTTCTAAAATTGCAAGTGGCTGTAAAGGAAGAAGTAAGAGGATGATGACAATAGAAACCAAGCAGGAGATAATAAAAAAATACGAAGGGGGCGCGTGCATAGTTAAACCTTGCTCGTGAGTATGGCCGTAACTGCTCGGCAATCTTCTAAGGGCAAGACTTTCCTTGCCGGGGTACGGACCTCGCTCGACAACAAAATGGAGAGGCTTTTTCTATTATGGATTAAAGAGAAGGAAATTGCCGGTGATATGTTTTAGCATCTCCGTGACTGACACCGTGACTGAAACAGTGACTGTGACATTGTAAGAGCAATAGCATATCAGCGTAACTGTGTTAACATTGCGGGTTGGTCTCTGCTCCCCTCCGCCTCCACCCAGCTAAAGTCACGTCGCTCCAAAGGTAAATGTCATTTTTCCTTTGTATATTTATGTTATTTAATTTAACTGTACAGTAGATTATGTTACTCATTTTTAATATGTGTATAAAGTCGTGATGTTTTTACCTAAGGTTTTTGCACGCGTTGCACGCATTCACAAATTAACATAGGTTTGGATTGCCCGTCATACGAGCAGTTCGAGTTACGAGCGTAGCCGTTGAACGGATTAAGTTTGTAACCTGGGGGCCCACTGTATATATAATTATTATCCATATTTTGTTCTCTGCATGTCACATTATATCCATTTAGTTTCGCTCATTCCAGTGCTTTAGTTTTAGGATATAATTTTTATCCAATCAGAATTCAGCTAACTTGTGTCACCAGGCTGTATGAAATCTGCATGAGCCCTTCAGAATCAACAGCGCCGGTGTGTGTGCACTGTACGTGAATATCGTTATAGATCGCCAATCATATCACGAGTTAGAAGACGGTAAGGCCAGCTAGTAGGCCTCACGTAGAACAAGGCATGTACACTCCCTGTGATTGGATGGATTGGATGGGAGGCAGTTCCATGCAGAGCAGCCAAGCTACCCGGGGTTGCTTGGTTGATCTGCATGAAGCTTCGTTGGTCAGCATGGACGGTTTAGAAAACGCCAGAGCCAGGGACTTTTTGCAGAAAAATCTATTATATCTACTCGCTTTTTATAACCCAGTATGGCGGAGGGAGAGGAAAACATCAACCATGTCATTGAAGTCTCCTTTAGGAAAGAAAGAAGAATGGATTTTGAAGGCCTAAGTGTGAAATGCAAGGACCACTACTGGTAGTTTGTATGTATCATAGAGTATTTAAAATTTGAAGGGTGGGACGTAAAGTGCCCACCAATTCTGGAATTACCTCATCTCATTTTTACTTACCCGGTACGAACAAAATTGGCCCAGTATTTCATGATAGTTAAACACTGTTCTTCATCCTCTTTGGTAATCTTTCCTGAAAATACATCCAAAGGAATTTGATAAGTCAAATGGACAATCATCTAATGCAGCAAAAATAACATTTACTTCATACGCACACGTTTCCACAGTGTTGGCCCAAACACCAAGAGGAAATGTTTGGTATCTGTAAATTTACTGGGTGTGTGTGAGAGATAAATGTTATTTTTGGCCTATACGGCAATTCGCAATCAGTTCATTTATTCCTTGAACCACAAGGCCCTTGCATTATAACTTAGCTTGTACAGTGCAAGCGACATACCAGTTATTTTCACATTTTGACTCCAAAAACATCCACCAAAGACAAAGCCGACATCGTCTCCATGATCAGCTTTCACGAAAGTGGGCCTGGATTCTTTGTGCAGCCCAGCGCGATATCCAAATTCATACATGTAAACTGGATTGCCTGCATCTACACACAAAAGACAATTTAAATACAACTGACAGATTGACAAAGTGAATCAAAAGGATGCAGATAAATAAAAATGTCCTGGCTGGTAATAAGTTTGTCCTCATCTGTTTGGAGTACATACTGAAACAGACATGAAAAGCAGAGGAGGGCAACTTACTTTTTTTTTTGCCTGTCCGACATTCGTCAGAGTCCCACCCCATTTCCGTCATCGTCGGTCTATCATTTTTTCAAGCCATACGAAATTGTTCTTCGCTCAATATTTTTTTGCTCAACCTTTTACCACCACTAGAGGGCGACATTTGACTTCTTTTTTTCCTGGTCCGTCATTCGTCAGGCGCTGGCCTACTTCTATTTGCACCCATACTAATTATTTTTTCCTGTTTTAGTACTGACACTTAAAGTTAACACCATGACTGTGGTTCTATAGTTACACTGCACTTTAAACACAACACAGTAAGATAAGTGTAACATGAAGTTTATGTCAGCTAAGGAGTTTAACCCTGGACAATAATATACCATCATGTTTAATGCAGGGGACGAAAGTACAATTAGCAATCATGTCCATTGTGTGGCGTTATAATGCTTTGCATGACTCTCATATGGTGGATGTCGGTTCTCGTTTATTACTGCCTGCCCTACAACTATAGAAGAGGATTTCATTAACATTTGACTAAATTTCATCTGTCACATGCAAAACAAGTGAAACAAAGTATTGCTTAGGTTGAATTTACTAAATCCGTCTTTAATTAGGGAATTAAAACATCTTGCATTACCTAGGCAAGAGCCAATCAGAGAAAAAAAAAGCAAATTTTGTCTGCATTCATTGGTTACTTGAAACGCATTCCAGAATGCTCTTAATAACAAGAAACCTGAAACCTGGTGTATGAAAGAGAGCAACTACAAATAAATCTTTGATAAAGTCAGCTGTGTTGTATCAATGAATGGCAAGAAGTAAGTTGAACCAACCCGGTTTATTCACTCAACAGAACATATTCCTCCACTGCTTTGTGGTACTGTAAAGTGACTATTGTTGCATTGACTGCAGGCTGATTGCAGTTTGTACGATGAAGATGCAGAAATACAGCAGATAAACATCCAAGTCAGTTGAATAATATTTCAGTAAGCAAAAAGGGGTGTGGCGGGCTGGCGGACATCTGACATAGGACCGACGATTACAACGACAGATGAAAAATGCAATTTAATTGGACTTTTTTTTTTTTGCATTTGTCGGTCTGTTTGCAAAACGTGCGTCTATCGGCGACTGACGGACGGACAGTCCATCAGTGCTGACAAAGTGCGCACCTCTGAACAAAAGTATCTCTGACCTGTGAGGTAGTCTGCCACTTTCACCACAGGTAGTGTCATCAGGAGGTCTCCCATGAGTTCAGTGAATCCATCTCTAATGTCATCGGGAGTTTTAGCAGTTTTCAGGTATTCGTCCACAATGAGACCGTTGGCTAAAGGGGCCTAAAGTAGAAAAAAATGGTAGACAACTTGGCTCATGAGTGATAACACGTTTGTTTTTTTTAATTTGTAATGTGACTAGATCCTGATAATTTAACATTCATGTCAAAGTACAGTCAAGTAAAGTAAAATCTGGTCAAATTTATTTAATAAAACATTCTCAAAGGCTCCCCCCACACTCCCCACAGATGTAAAGTAACATTTAAAAATTTTTTTAGGAGACATTAGGCCCTTTTTTATTACAGGGGTCACCAATTGTCCACGGGCAATGGGTAGCCCCCGATTATCACATGAGTAGCCCGCAGACCTGTTCTGCAAATAGTTTACAAGTGATAGAACATTGTGATTTTCTGGGAAAATTACTTAACGATTTTGCATTTATAACGTATACATTACATATTACACTTGATTTACCGTTACATATTTACTGCAGCTGTTTTTTAATTATTGTGAAAAATGAATACCATGATCAGGCTCTTCACATACATTGGTAGCCCATCATATTACTCGGTAACAAAGAAGTAGCTCTCGGTTTCAGGAAAGTAGGTGATCCCTGTTTTAGTAGATTGGTGCTCATGTGTTTTCACTGTATAAATGGGCGCATCACCAAGGCTCCTTGAAAATGGAGTGAATGACGTGTCTGAATTGCGACTGAACTGGACAATCATGAACACATACAGTCAGTGACTCACACTCGCACACAGCTGAATAACGCTCGTACACCAAACAAAATATAGCCTGGTGTTCTCATCAGGCAATGATGAATTGCCATTTCCTGTACTGTATAATTCATTGTTATTATTTTTATTGATTTAGTTGAAGCACAAACAACATGCTGTGATCGTCAAAGAACTCCATTACCCAACCTGCAGTACTTAAGCTTTGTCTATTACAATAATACAAAGAGAGTAAATGAGTGGAAAACAAGAGTGTGTGAAGAAAAGAGAGGCTGTTTGAAAACACATTCTCATTCATCCATCCATTTATTTTCTAGAGCCGTTTATCTTGCTTTATCCTGCTTAGAATGCTTTTTAAAATGTATTTTCATGATTATTTAATTAATTACATTTTATTTATTTGAATGAACACGTGGAATTACTGTATGTATTTAACAAAACGATGAAGTAATTGAAAACATTTTTATATTCTTGGTTATTTATTTTAATTTAACCAGCCTTGCACTGCTTACTGCTTTGCACACACTTGACAGAGGGAGTCACCGGAAATAGTTTTCACTTACTCGAGTACGTTATTAGGGTTAACTTGTGGAGTTTTTTTTGTTTTATCAGTAGGGTTGGGCCATCAATTATGTTTTGCAGAAGTTGGGTACAGTTGACAGTGGAAAACCGTTAAAATTCAAAATATAAACATTCAACCAACAAAAGAAAAACGAGTGGCCATCATCACCTTAAGAAATTGAATGAGAAAGTGTGTCTTGTACGACATATGAATATATATATATATATATATATATATATATATATATATATATATATATATATATATATATATATATATATATATATATATATATATATATATATATATATATATATATATATAGTTGTGTTAATATTAGGTTATTATTTTTATTTATTTTCTTTTACATTTATTAAGTTTTGGTTTGTAAGGAACATGCCTTATTCAAAAAAAAAAACAGCTACTCAGCAAAAAAAACAGCAGCTACTCTTTGAAGCTAGCAACAAACTGTATGGCTTTTATTATATAAAATAAAACGAAACAAAAATATAAAAAGGAGGAACAATATACATTGTCATTTCACAGGAAATTGCGGTACCAAAATCTAATGTGAAAAATTGTTGCTCTCTGACCATATCGGGAGCATTGTCAGTCACAATTTTAATATATAATTAGTACAACATAGATGGTATTTTTATTTGTTTACATGTGTGTGAGTACTATGTGTTTGTGGATTCATTTGGAGTTTGCATACATTGCTTTGTGTTTTGTTTTGTTTCCTTGTATACTGTTTCTATGTACGTATATATATATATATATATATATATATATATATATATATATATATATATATATATATATATATATATATATATATATATATATATATATTGTACGTCCTGTATGTATATATGTATGTACACATTTATATGTATACATGTATATGTATGCTTGTATAAAATATAATGTAAATGAACAATTTTTTTACCATTCTTAAGTAACTCAAAAACAGCTTACATTTTTGGTTATTGCCAAACTGTGGTCAGATGAATAACTGCAAAACCACCCAAACAGGGTGGTCCTGCAGTTTATTCATTAGGTTAAATTACCTTATATTTAATGAAAAATGTTGTGTGTTGCTTCCTTTTTGATAGTTTTTTTTTTTTTTTTTTAGGTTTTTGTGTACATCTTCAAATCAAAGTGCGGTATTAGTTAAGAAAAACTGTTGAAGAATGAGTCTAAGAAAATCCCTTTTTGTCATCGTCATTTTTGTGAAATATTTGATGGAACTCACCCCATCTGGATTGAACATTTTCACCATTGCTAGCACAGACTCTCTGGTCATACCATTCTCCCAGCCAGGAAGTGCAAAACTCTGCAAACAATGTGTAGAAAGTCAAAAGATTTAGCATTAGTATTACCGGTACAATAAATACATTCATTATTGAGCAAACGTGTATTTTGATATTCGGAATCAAATGCCTTACCTGAGGCAAAATCCACCCAAACTCATGGTTGGTTATTCCCATCATAACCGGAACTGGAATAACTTCTTTTCTCTTGAGAAGCTCCTCTGCAGTGTCAGTCAGAAACACACCATCTACCACACCACCCAGGTAAATTTTCATCTACACACAACATAAAAAACAAATGATCTACTGGATTCAATGAGAAGATTTGTCTCTACATACTATATGCATTCCGTTTACCTTTTTAGTTGCGTCAACTAACTCTTCTTTGCTTTTTCCTCTCAAGCACTGAACCAGTTCCTTTGATGTACTTTCGTCACATCCAGTCAGGTTGGCTACAATCTGATTGTATGGAAATGATCTATTTAAAAATTACAGCTCAAAGTATGACATCAATTGCAATATATCATTAATCCCATTTAACCCCTGTGTGATATTTTAGTCAATCTTTACATCAAAGTTATTTCACATCCAAGAGAAAGCATTGAAAGAAGACAATAGGGAGTGGAAATTCTACCCAGATGGTGACAACATGTCAGCGTTGAACATGGACTGACACATCAATTATCTCTCTACTAGGAGTATGCCATCCCTTGGCAGGAATACTGCGAAAATGATGTGGAAGAAAGTGACACATAAACAGCCAATATTCTATGCAAGGGTTAAAATATGTCCACCCCCCACTTGAAAGAAAACCCTGCAAAAAGAGACAGTCTTTTGAATGACTCTTTTTAGTGAACGGCTCCTGAATGAATTGCTCCCTTTAAAGAGGCAAAAGCCCAATCGCCCTATCACTACAAGGGGCTTTGAGTAGATATTCTCTGTACTCAAGTCCAATAAGGCATCGGTAGGACTCTCCCTTGGCATAAAACCACACCGTTGCTCACTAATACTCACTTCTGTTCTGAGTCAACCTTCTACTACTCTTTCTCCTAACTTCCTTATGTGGGACATCAAGTTGATTGCTCTAAAGTTCTCATAGTTCTGCCTTGCTCGTAAAAATAGATACTAGCACATATTCCTTTCCTCCCTTGGGCATCTTCTCACCCTTTAGAATTCTAAACTTCACAACCGCCTCTGTTAGAGGTGTACATACCGTATTTTTCTGTGTACAAGTGGAACCCCCACTTTTATTTATTTATTTATTTTACTTCAGTTTGAATTTTACAAAAACACAAGAATAAGTCTATCCCTGACTTAAGTGGTTACACATATCATGACTGTCCAATTAAAACTGATGGTGCGTGTTATTAAAAGAATGAAATTACGGTACTTTTACACTTCTTCATTGTTTATTGAAAAACACTGTTATTCAGACATGCATCTACGCGTGCACGTACATTGCCTGTACGTGCGCGCACATGCTGAAACTAATGTTGCAACAATAAAACAATTTGAAGTTTCAATGCTTTATTTTTTGACACAGTTGAAAATGAATTTGTCAAAAAGCCCTAAAAGTCATCATCACCATCTGACACGCCAAATTTAATTAAACTACCATTTAAATCATGGATGTCCTCTCCTTCCTGCTCATCATTTGTGCAAACATCCTCGTTATTCTTCCATGGGTAGTCATTTTCCGAAACGTCCGATTTGTTTGAAATGGAGGTCTGCACAAATACTTTGCCGAAGCCTTCTTTACCCAATTGATGACTGTGGTGAGATCAGAGCGGTAATCAGTTGCTCTTCACTTTGTTTCTCCCCCCCACATGCCATGCGTGCCATGCCTCTGCTCTGACATTTTTGTCTTGAACGGACAAGTCAAGCCATGTCGTCTGTTTCATAATAGGTCCAAGTCCACTGGTAAAACGATCCACGCAGCTTTGTTGTTGACAACAAAGAGGCAAATAAGGCGCCGCTTGGCAAAAGTGCATTTTAAAGTGCAAACAAATGACATGATGTTACTCATTTCACATTTGAATTAAACACCAATATGTGGAGAAAATTGGTCTGGTTTTGAGTTACGCGGGTATTAGTTGACACCCCACCCCCACCCGTGGGTATATATGTCATCAAGATCAACTGCCTTTCCCACTTTTTTTTTTTTTGCGCCTTTCTAACTAAAGTTTTCTCCCCTAGTCCACAAAATTGTGTGAATAACTAACAGTGACATTAAACATAATACCCTAATTTACAAGATGCAAGTTTATCAAAGTGTCAAAACACTTTTCACTTTCGGGACATTTTTAATAACCCTCTCTTAACCCTTGTGCACAAACTTTGCAAACTAAATACATTGCATTTTTTCCTCATTTTAAAAAACCTTTTAGAGGTATAATAATTCAAGTTTTTTTTATGAATTTTGTTTTTCCTTCAACCACTCAAAAGTGTTCAGTGGCATCAGTTCTAGCCATACGTTTGTAGGTTAATTTATTTATTAACACCCACAAAAAGTTGAAAAATGGTATGGTCTGTCTTTGTAGTCTGTGATGTGATGATGACACTTTAAGACATTTCATGGCTGTGTCTTAAAGTGACATTTCATGGCTGTGTCTTAAAGTGTCATGGTCTCTACCACCACCTACTGTCTTGAGGTGAAACACAGGTCAACAAAGAATTTTCTGTTTGTTGACAGTTTGACCGCCGCTCAACAGAATGTTGCGAAAATCACAGGAAAATCAATTTAATAAATCCTATTAAAATGCATCTAAAAGAATAATGATAATGGTTTTAAATGGTCCAAAATTTGGACAATGATCATTTTTGTACGCAAAATCTCGCACTTTCAGCTGCAATCACATAGAAATGTCAGAATCATTGCATTTTGAAATTTGACATGTTTTAATCATTTGATGGAAATTTCAGATCCCAAGTGGGTTTTTTCACATTGATTATTTTATGAAAAAAAAATCAAATTAAATGCCATAATTTGTAACATAATGACACAAGGGTTAAGGCAACCACTACTCGATTTCTCTTTCCATCTACACAATGGTAATACTATTTGGAACCCTGAACCCTAACTTCTAGCTTTACTAACTTTCAACCTGGTCCCTAAGAAACACAATGTCAACCTTTGTCCTATTCCTCATGTCTGTTGCTTGTCTTGTCTTCGCACAACCTGAAAAGCCCTCACTCTCAGTTTTAGGTTTTACTCTGGCTTTTGGCGAACATTTACACTAATTGCATTGTTGGCATGCATTCAGATTTTAATGTACATGTCAATAAACAAAATAAACTGAATGCAGTCAAAATAATAATAATAAAAAAAGACAAAGTGTTCATACAAGCAAATCGTGTCCCTGAACATTGTTGTGATTTAACAGCTTATCATGTTCAAACCTTCAAACCATGAGTGAAACCAACACTAATCAAACCAAGGACTGACGTATTGAGTCACTCATGCCCCAGTTAAAAATTAATCCTAACTGACACATACTTTGACAAGACCTGATGAATGGCTGCGAGTGTAGGTCCCAACTGTTGCAACTCCACTTTGAAAAATTGCCCTTTGGAACAGTCCTTTAACTTGAGGAGACAAAGCCTGAGGGAATACAACATATTGGATTGGATCAAATCACAGGATATAAAAAAATACAAACATTTACCTGTTCTTTGTTTGTACAGTATATTTTATACTATAATCATAGCTCAAATATAAAGTCAGAGGCCAGACTAAGACGGTCTAAACATGTATCGAGAGATAATAAATATATGTATGTAGTTTTTTGAATCGCCAGGCAGTAGACATAGAGAAAGACCAAAGAGGGGGCTTATAGAAGTCGTCAAAGAGGACAAAAAGGTAGCTGATGTGAGAGAAGATGATGGAGGAGACAGGCTTAGATGGAGGGAACAGATTCACTGTGGCAACCCCAGAAGGGGAATGTTGAAAGAAGAATCAAACCACAAAAACAGAAATTGGTTCACAATATATGTCCAGTAGGTATATGATAAGCAATGATCAAATATTTGATTTACTGTCTTTACCAATATAGATGCACTGATGCCACCTGCAGATTCTCCAGCAATAGTAACAGCTTGAGGGTCACCACCAAAGGCTTCAATATTTTCCTGCACCCACTTCAGAGCTGCCAGCTGATCCAAGAAACCCCAGTTCCCCCGGAGGTGTTCATCTCCAGTCCTAATAAGAAAACAATGGAAAACTGAAAAAAACAAGGCATACTAGCTCTGTGATTAAATTGCTCTTGCGAAGTCAGTATCTTTGACAACAGATAGTGAACGCTCCGCCGTCTTACCCCAGGAATCCCAGAATGCCGAGTCGATACTGAATGATGACCACCACTATATTTTCATAAGCAGCCAGTGGGGCACCATCATATTGAGAGGCGGCGCCCATTACCAGACCTCCTCCATGGAGCCACACCATTACCTGACAATCGAAGAACAGAGTTGATTTTTTCCACAAATGAAGGAAATAAAATTCCAGCTACACACTGAAACATCGAAAGTTAAAGGTCATGCAAAATTGTAATCCAAGGAATGCCTTGTCTAATTAAATGTACATTGGAATTGTCCTCTATTTTTCAAAGCTTTAAAAGGGGAATGTATCAAATGTATGCACAGTGTCTTAAGCCTACTGGCAGTTTGTCGCCTCGATTTGCCTCAGCTTGAGTGTACACATTCAGATACAGACAGTCTTCCGAAAGTTGTGGTGGGGTGTATTCTAATGACATGATTCTGGAAACATTCACAACTATATCAGGGTCCTGAATACACCTGAAAAAGAAGGGAATTTTTAATTAGGCTGTAATATTCAGAACCCGTCATATGTTTTGTCCAATCAGTGGTCTTTCTATCTTACGTACATAGGTGGTTGGTGTGTGCCATCTCTGACACCCTCCCAAGGCTCTGCCTCTATGGGAGCAGCAAGTCGGAGGTGCCCCACTGGAGGGCGAGCAAAAGGTATTCCCAGGAACTGCCTCACTTTTATCTCTGTCCCTTTAACAGGCACAACTTCTCCACTGATTTGGCCATTTGTCAGTGAGATCAAAGGGTTGGTGCTCTGCCCTGAAAATGTCAAGAGGGGAAAATTGGCAAGTGGGTCAGGTCGGTGCATAGGGCTGTCACAAAGAAGAGAGTGCTGAACCAATTTGCACATTTTTCAACTTATACTATAGGAAAGCACAAGAGGTTACATTATGCCTATTATGTTCTGAAGGCAGTTTCACTGCTAACACCATGTTTAAACATAGGCAGGCATGCACACAAGTGGTGTGCAGGTACACATGCGCGACAGAATTCAGTGATGCATAACGTTGCATTCTTTGCTGCATACACTCCCTACTTTCAACCATTACAACAACCGAGCACGATACAAACTTTTTTTTGTCCTGAAATGTGGCTCCAAGATGTGACATGGCTTGAAGCACATTTAAATGTGGTGCAAGATTTACCGCTCACGTCCTCACCTAGCAGAAAAAAAAAACGGTGCATTTGATAAAGGGTTGAACATTTCCAGTCATCTTTTATTTGACATGTTAGGAGCATGTGAATGTAGTGCAACGTATTGCGAGCAAACAAGCTAATCGAGAAGCAATGGCTAATCGCCCTCTTGCTGGGCGACAAGACAAACAGCAAACTGCAGGAACAACGCAATGGATTCCACGTGCTGCCCTGCGAATTCCACTTAATGTGTGTCCGCGCCGTGTCTCTGCACTGTATTATTTTTGTTTGTGATTGCCTCGTCCTTGAGCAAAATTAAACCCTCATTTTTGAGTTTGCCGGCTTTCCTGCCTTTTCTGGGTCCACTTTTCCCGCACCCCAGCACCCATTTCTTCTTCTAAGGAAATTAGTTTGTTAACTGAAGTGGCTTAGACTGACTGTCAGGACTGCTTATCATTAATTCACATGAGGATGCGAATGAGATCGTTCGCACGCAGGGGTGTCAAACTCATTTTTATGGTGGGCCACGAGTGCAAAGTCTTTTGAATGCAACTCTCCTTTACACGACTACGACTCCTCACTAGACGCCGAAATCTCACAAATCTCTTTTCTGTGTACTAATTTCCTGTGTGGATTGACAGCTATCGACCTCTCCCGGCAGAAACAAACACTGCAGTTGATTAGAATAGTCCTTCCTTTTGAAAAGCGCTTGATTTTGAAGTACACATTAACACTGAAAATGAATCCTATTAACAAATGAAGATTAATTTGTTAAAAATAAAGATTGTACTTAAGAACGTGAATGTCCAATTTACTGCTTCCATGTATAGTAGGATTCACAAATGTGCGTTTTCAAGCAAACAATAGTATGAGCTCCCCAACCCACCCCCACTCACAAAGCACTGTACACTTTCTAGCTAATATTAACCAAAGCACAGTGTAGGTTTACATGCGTCATATGCTAGAAAATTTTCTTTACATTTACAGTTTCATGGAATTCATCAGTGACCACTCTAACATTTAGGAGTTGATATCAAACAATCATTTCATTACCTTGTGTTTCTTGTGCTCCTACTGCAACCAGAAAAAGCAGAAAAGCAATGCAAACTATTGTTTTCATCCCGAATATATCCTAAACCAGCCACTGCAAAACGATTGCCTTGTTTCTGTCCTGTTCCTGTCGTAGTCACTCTTAAATTTACACATGCACATGCACACACAAACCCACACACTTGCCAACCTTTAACGTCACTAACACTGTCAGGCTTAAACTCGCCATTGATTTGACCTCCCATGAGCAAACAGTACTCTGACCACAGTCAGAAATGACAAAACCTAGTCTTTAACCACTCCTAGTCCAGGAACTCTAATTACTCTGTTAATCTGGTATGAGGACTAGAAATTCAATACTCACGTGACAATATGTACACATTTTTTCCCCCTAATGTCTTTATGCTTGCCAAAGTGGTGTTAGAAATACTGGTTGATGAATGCGGAGGCTAAATTATCTTTACTATACTTTGTGTTTACTCTGCAATGTCATGATTGGCGGAACCATGGAAGTTGAATGCCCCTGAAGTCAGATGTACATACAGATGTTCCAAATGTACATTTGGAATTTGACCATAATTTACTTGAGAAGTCCAGAACACCTCTTAATCACCATGAAACTTAAGTGGTTGAGTCATGGAAGACCTAAGTGCTTTGGAAGTATCAAATGCTTCATTTTGAATATGGTTTTGTTTTGCTTTTAATTTTTCAGCAACACTTATATATCGACCAATCTCAAGTATGACAACACATGAGATATATTGGAAGAGTACCTCACGGCAGTGCTTCTTTGAGCACCTAAAGGTCAACTAATAAAAAGTGTTTTGCAGTTTGATTTTTTTATTTTGCACATCCCAAAGAAGGACAAGCTTTTAACAGAAGATACACCACCCATTTCGCAAGAATGTGTGGGAACCCACTCAGAGCAATAAAAGTCCCAATACTTTTGTGAGACCAAGTACATGTATATGACCATTCATTTATTATTACAATCCATCAAGCCGTCATTTTCGTCACAACCACTGGCCAATATTACCACAGACAACATCTACATAGCTAGTGCTGGCCATCCTTTAGTTCGGCTCCTGGTGGTGACTGCAGCAGAAAAATAAACAACTAGAAACATTTTTCTTTTTACCTGCCACATTCGTTTTGTGGCTCCTGTTTTTTCATTTCAGAATGAAACAGGTTCAAATGGCTCTTTGCGTTGATGATCCCTCTCCTATACTAACGCCAATAATTGACATTCTAATATGTCCTCCCTCGCTTGCTGAAATTTCTACTGTAAATCTGGTGGTACAGTGGACAAGTGGAGTGTATGCCTGCCATCTTAAAATAGACCGTCCTTGTTGTCGTTGTATAGCTGGTTTACTACAAAATCCTACCATAGTTAAAGTGTGGTTATGTTGTACATTGTGTACATTTGTGTGATTTGTGGACAGGAGATTTTTCAAGTCTATTTTTTCAACTTTAATATTTATTTTTCCGATGTCCTTTTACTTTTACTTTCAAGTTGAAAAGAAATATTACCAATATTGGACCTATGCCACTGAAAAAAAGTATATATATATATATATATATATATATATATATATATATATATATATATATATATATAGATAGATAGATAGATAGATAGATAGATAGATAGATAGATAGATAGATAGATAGATAGATAGATAGATAGATAGATATGTGTGTGTGTGTGTGTGTGTGTGTGTGTGTGTGTGTGTGTGTGTGTGTGTGTGTGTGTGTGTGTGTATAACTCTTCTTTCAGTGTGTGTTCACAGTTGTGTCAGTGGTACAGCTTTCACTCATTTATATAATAAAACTGTAAAGAAAATAATACACCAAACATAATTAATTTAAGTCCTATGGGCAAAAATGATTAATTTTACTAAATGTACACAAATTGCACATAAAGCTGAATTATACATGATAGTCCTTTCAATACAAAACCTTAATTAGATGCAAATGCCCCTGCAATTGGCTGGCAACCAGTTCAGGGTATCCCCCACCTACTGCCCAAAGCCAGCTGGGGTAGGATTCAGCAAGTTTGTGACCCTTGTGCGGTAAAGCAGCTCTAGAAAATGGATAGATGGCTGGATAGATGCAAACGCGCATGATTGTCAATGCAAAACTTTTGCACATGCAAACATTTCCCGAAAGGAAATACCTAGCACAAATGAAAATGCTAACGAGCTAAACACATGCAAGGCAACACTATATAACACGCTGAAGATAAAAACTAACATTAGCTAACGTGTTATCTACAGTCACAAATCGGACCATCAAATGACTAATTTTGAGGTTTTTAGCATAATTGACAACATTCTAACAAAGAAAACATAACTCACAGATACTCGTGGGCCAGATCTCACAAAGAAAAGGAACAACTCATGCGCACCGACCAAGTCGAACAGTCTTTCCCCACCGCAAAATGCACTATTAACTCTACTGCCAGAAACAGCACCAAAAGACAAAGGCTAAGTCAAACAAGACACAAATCTATAACTCTTAAAAGATAAACTAAATCGGTTCCAAATCACTCATATAAATTCACAGACCCCCTGCAGTTTGGCCATGGACACCCGGGGGTCCGCAGCCGCCACTTTGAGAACCACTGTCTGAAGCCATTTATCTTCACCAGTCGCTGGCATGCTGGTGCCCATCCCAGCTTTCGTTGGACAGTGGGCGGGGGAAACACCGTAACAGTGGCAAGCCAATGTGTGAGGAACCCAAAGTGCCCAGAGAAGACCCATACGAGCATGGGGATAACATGCCAATGCCAGCAGGCTGGAATTGAACCCGCGACCTCTGAACTGTGAAGCAGACGTGCTAACAGTCTTCCAACATTTTAATTGCAATTTATTTTTGTACTGTCCTTCAGAGACATGCCTTTTTGTGTGTATTTATACTTAAGTTCACTGCATAAGTATTATAATCAACTATTATGCTATTAAATACAGTCAGTGTGAATAGGTTAGTTTCTTGTATATTTGTATTGTCGTGTAAATGTTTATTTTTCTCCATACTTGCTACTGCATAGCAACTAGTCCAGCAGGACAGAGTGTATTGTGCCTCTTGCCCAAATGTCATTTTGGCTATTGGCTGCAGCTCACTTGCAACTCGAGTAAAGGTACAATAGAAAATTAACTGATGAGTGTGTAATGTGTTCAAGAAGGTTTTTCCCCCCAAGCACAATCAGCAAAACAGCTGCACTCCAGCAGGCCTCCAGTCACAGCTTTTGCCAGCAAGGGGACAACACAATACAGAGGTGATTGATCGTTATTGGCTTTGGAAAGGCTTAAATTAGACCAGTAGATCGAAAGGGCTGATTAATAGGTATGCTTTTAGGAGTTCTTTCATATATTTTAGTATCTGCAAGTTTCTCGAACGTAAATTATACCTTACGCCAATAGGTGGAATCCGCAAGTTTAAAAAAAAGTATGTACTTGGCACTCAAGTAATCTCAAGGTTGACCACTAGATAGCAGCATTGAATTTTCTAAACATACATAGACGGTGACGAAACCATTAGTGAAAGACTGCTATCTCCCAGATCGCGGTGTACTGTACTGCGACGGGAATTGGTCACACCTTCGTTAAGGGTTGACGCTACACTGAACATATAATTACTCTGCGCTTATAACTATTACTTTATGCTATGCAGATCTTTGTACGTAGGGATGATATATCATAATCTACAGCATAGTCGAAGCCTAAAAGTAGGTCTATACTTTTTCAAAGTCATGTTTATGAAATAATGAAAGGTGTCTGGGATATACTACATGGACACGTACATACAAAAGAGACGAGGCAAAAATAGTGTTGAGTATTTTAATCGAATTCACAATATAATTCACAATATACATAATCTCATAATATACGTAATTCGGGTCTTCCTCAATTACATTTAACGTGCATGAATATTGAACCAATAGGAGATGGGTCCGACGTCTTACGTCAAAAACAAGGGGCAGTCAGTACTACGCCGACTTGACCGTGCGCTTGCTGGATAGGGCCACTGTACCCCGCTTGAGAGACGGTGCAGACGGACAAGGGGGCGGACCGACGAGCCGGCAGTCCATCGGGAGACAACGTTATACAGATTTCCACAGAAGTCGTCGTCTCAAATATTTGACATCGTTGCCCGGCGTGGCGCGGGACAACAACGTGGACTACTTTTCGCTGTACAGCGATCTGCGGACACGTTTGGAAAGGCTATCGTGGCAGAAAATATCAAAGTGCACGTGGGACATGTAGATTTTAGTTTCGGACCCGAGCGACGAGTCGCAGCAGCGGAACGGCACGGCACGGCGGAACACAAACACAAGGGAGAAAAGTGAACACGCTGCTCCGCCTCTCTGTCCGTCCGACTGGGCTCCTGGACCCAGGAAGAGCCACGATGTCCAGGAGAAAGCAGAGCAAACCCCGGCAGATAAAGCGTAAGTCACTCGTTGTTTTGGCGTTTGCGGTCTTTGCTCAGTGGCAAGCGTGTGCGTTGTCTGACAGACACAAGAACGTCGCTTGTGTGAACGCACCACAGGGTCTCAATCCTAAAAGTTAATCAAGTGGGGAGAAAGTCCGACTTTAACGCGTGACATTTCTACAGTAGCAGTTTTATTGTACATTTTATGGGAGACAATCTCTTGCTTTTTGCATAGCCTATTTGAAATACTATTTAAAAAATAAGTTTATAATCTCGCGCAACGTCATTCCTGCTTTTAAGGCAGAAAAAAAGCACAGAACAATGTTCACATTAAAATACTTGCGTTTGCATTGGCAGCCAAAACTGAAGCCGAGACTTCCTGTTTAATTCTGTTGTGAAAACGTCAGTGTTCTCTGTGAAAGCCGATGTGGACCGTGATAAAGCAGCGATCCGATGTGCGCATAGATAAAGATTAAAATTGGATTTTTTTTTCTTTTTTTTTCTTTTTTGCTCTCTGAAGCCGCGCCAAAGCCGCCGATGCATTACCCGTTGGCTTTTCACTTTTTCCCCCATAGATTGGGTGTCAGATAAGCTGATCTTTCCTCCCGATTGCTGCCTACAGTTAAACATGTTTGCTCGTTTGTCCTTTTCTTTTGAGTTCCAATTTGTTTTTTGTTGATTTGCTGTTCTAATGATTCATGGTTCTTTCAAGTTGGAACTTCTTCCAACACTATATTTACACCTTGAATGCAACATGTGGAAAATACATTGCCATCGGTCCAGTATGTTAAATGGATTAAAACAAGTCTATAGGAGCATGAACCCCAGTAGCCGAAAACTCCACTTTCCGTTAAAGCATCAGTTAGAACTGTACACCTGCAAGGCATCACTTGGCAAACATCAGTTTGTGTATACCTCAATTTAAACACCCAGAGGCATGAGTGTTCTATAAGCAGAGTTAACCTGCTCACTGCTTTGGAAATGCAACGAGAGGCAATTTAGCAATATATGGCGGGGCAATGTGAAACAATTGGTCTGTTAACTCAAAGAAGATCACTTGCTTTTATGTTATGTGAACTCCATCACCAATTAGCAAACTGTTTACATAATTTGAAAAGGGATTACTCACCAAGAGCTGCAAGTTTGTAATTGTTTGAGAAACTTTTTTTTTTTAATTTTTAACTTGAAACAAATGATAAACAATACATTTTATAATGGGCAGGTACGGGGGTCAGATATCAGATCCGGAAACCAGGAATTTGTGCTGTATCTTTCTACATAAAGCCCTGTGGTTACTGAATGTCTTAAGGCAGGGATGTCAAACTTTTTTTTTTTTGGGGGGGGGGCACGTTGTAGTTATAGTTTCTGCCGGAGGGCTGTTATGACAGTGAAGTCAAATAAATACAAAGTGTGTTCATCACTCACCTAGTTTTGAGAACAAGGGCTGGTAAAAACTGTTCTTTCTCAAAAATAATGTGGCAGGCCAGATCTGGCCCTTGGGCCTTGAGTTTGACACCTGTGTCTGAACGTGTGAGAGTCTTTTTAAATTTTTGCTAAATTCAAACAATCATGGAATGACACTGGTTGCCTTTAACAAAACACATTTGCGTAATAATGCTTTCAAAAAGCTTACCATCTAAACGTTATACTTTTTGGTGAAATCAACAAGTATTATTGGGTTTTTTTTCAGTCAGAGATAAAAACACATTTGTGGTTGTTAAAAGTATATATACATGCATACACTGTATAGTGTATATGTATTATACTTTATCATATGAGTATTAGTGTATTCAATGTCTGGCACAAAATAAAGAAAATCATAAATAAATAAATAAAACAAAGAATATTTGCTGTTGAATGTGGCATCACAAGGCCAAAATGCATTGCAACTTCCCCTCTATTGAGATTTGAACAGGTACAGTATAATATTCCAGATATTTTAAAATGATAATAGTAACAATCATCACATTTTTGTGCTAGATCAAATTATGATGTTTTTTGTCATTAAAGATTTGATAAAAGTTCCAAATAATCATCAATACAATGATTGTTTTCATAATTAAGCGTACAGTAGGGACCGCAAGTGTCCAGCAGGCACCGACAGAGCAGCAGGCGGTGAGGTCTGGAAATGTATTCCAGAGCAAGCAGCTGATGAACTCCAGCTTGGCTTTGTGTGTGTGAGTGACAATAAGAGATACTGAGAGAGCATTTTTTACTGTATGTGTGTATCTCAGGGGTGTCATGGCCATCTTTATCGGTGCTTCTGGTCCCCCGTGTTTCCAGTGCAGCAAGCTTGCACTGTAGTCGAGGCCAGCCAGTTCTCAGTCCCGTGACTCTCTTGTGATTTGGCAGACATTTTGATAGGAAAGAGTGCGGACTGATAAGCACTTTGCTGATCTGGGTTATGAGGGGGTCCTGCAGAGGTGTAGGCCTGTGCTGTTACAACGCTATTAAAGCAGCAGGTCCACCATGTTGTTTTCAGTCTGGTCCTTCTTTTTACTGATTTGAGATATTGGCAAGTTGTGACAAGGTGTTTGAATACTAAACACATCTCTCTATCTTCCTGATATTCCTCAAAACAATGTAACATTTCTGCCATGTTATTTAAACTGACGGGCGAATGCTCAAAGGGACAATGTGTACATTTTAGATTGGTATTCATTTCAAAACCCCACCTTACATTTCAATAAGATGTAAATGTGGTCTATCACATCTATCTATCTATCTATCTATCTATCTATCTATCTATCTATCTATCTATCTATCTATCTATCTATCTATCTATCTATCTATCTATCTATCTATCTATCTATCTATCTATCTATCTATCTTTTATATATATATATATATATATATATATATATATATATATATGTGTATATATATATATATAATATATATATATATATATATATATATATATATATATATATATATATATATATATATATATATATATATATATATATATATTTTTATATATATATATATATATATATATATATATATATATATATATATAAAATATATATATATATATATATATATATATATATATATATATATATTTTTTATATATATATATATATATATATATATATATAAAATATATATATATATATATATATATATATATATATATATATATATATATATATATATATATATATATATATAACCACCCTCATTCATTAATCAATATATATATATATATATAAAAGATATATATATATATATATTTTTTATATATATATATATATATATATATATATATATATATATATATATATATATATATATATATATATATATATATATATATATATATATATAACCACCCTCATTCATTAATCCTTTACTGGGCACAGCGGCCACTTTTGGCCAATAGTCTAAACAGGCAAAACATCCAAAAGCGTCCTTAACAGCCTAAATTCTGCTTAAATTCTAATGTACCCCTAAATTTCTCTAAAATCTTGAAAATTCTTGCCTGTTTAGGACTTAAAAGTAGAAAAATATATGCCTAATAATGGCCGTTTTTGCCTTGATTAGACTATCAGCCATAATCGTCTGCTGTGCCCAGTAAAGGGTTGACATGGCGCAACACAATGCAGCAGAGACGTAACGCCGTATAAGGAATCCAGGGATTAGGATGACGAGTTATTCTACTCATTTGAGTTCACCCACCAAACACAAAAGAAAAGGCCAGCACAGACATCGCAATACAACAACAATTTATCTTACCCTGCGGCTTCTTTGTATTGTGGATGGCCCGCTGCATGCGCCGTGTTTTTGCCTGCTGTTAATTCTGTTGTTGATCACTGTCCTGCATTATACTTGATTGGTATGAGTTGTGTTTGCATTTAGAAAAAGTGTGGAAAGTGTTGGATTTCCGCCATGGAGTCCGTACAGTGCAGCGCTTGTGTCAGTCATCATGTGTCGGTGTCACTGGACTTCCCCTCTCTGGCTGTGGCCTCCTTGTTTATGTCCACGGATGCCCAGGGTAACTAACCGGTGTGAAAAATGTGCCCACATTTTGTAGATTCCACGCTATTGTGCACTGAAACCAACAGCAAATTGTATTTGTATTCGCTTGCTCTCCCGTTTGCTTGCCATATGCTTTCTAATTATGGTCTCTCAGAAGACACTGTAGCGCGCATGCTGCATTGACTTAACACCAGTAAATGTCAATTCTTAATTCTATGCAATGCGGCTCTAAAGATAATGATGGTTGGTCTATTCATTTCTGTTCTAATCAGCAAAATGCATTGTCATTCATTGTTGATATAATATACGGCATGCCAATAGGGTTCCCAAGCCAGTTTTTAACAAATATATATATATATATATATATATATATATATATATATATATATATATATATATATATATATATATATATATATATATATATATATATATGTATGTATATATATATATATTTAATTGTACAGTAGATTATGTTACTCATTTTTAATATGTGTATAAAGTCGTGATGTCTTTATCTAAGGTTTTTGCACGCGTTGCACGCATTCACGAATTAACATAGGTTTGGATTGCCCGTCATACGAGCAGTTCGAGTTACGAGCGTAGCCGCTGAACGGATTAAGTTCGTAACCCGGGGGCCCACTGTGTATATATATATATATATATATATATATATATATATTTGTTAAAAACTGGATTGGGAACCCTATTGGCGTGCCGTATATTATATCCACAATGAATAACAATGTCATAATTCAGTTCAACATTACATGACTTCAAGTAATATTACATAACAGATTCAAAACAGCAGGTTTTTAATAGAAAAGTCTTCAAGGGAGCGAAAAATGTCAATTTACCCACACCTTGGACAAAAAAAGATTTTGGTATGTATAAATTCAAATTTTCCATGAATTATCGGATTCTGGCAAAATTTCATGTCTGTTAGATTTTACACAACATGAAGGAGAACTAGGAGTCAAACGTAACAGGCAAAATACAGATTTGATGCAGCATAAGTCTTGCTTGGTTTATATTTGACGCGCCGACACACGTTTTGCGGCCCTTTATACTCAGAGCGGCTTTCCCCCGCAATCAGATGATATTCTCTCATACTATAGCTGGCAGTAAATGGACTCTACAGCATACAAACAACACTACTCTATAACAGAGGTAGCGAATCCTAGTAGATTCAAACGATCTACATTGTTCCAAGGGTTTTTAAGAGACTACTCATCCCTCCCCAACTGGGTGCTTTCCAGGAGTAGTTTACGGTACAGTATTTAGATCATGGTATTCCTTTTCAGACGAATCATAAAGGTGTTTGTACCAGCAAACTTCCATAAGCAATAATTTGTCTGCCATGTTTTCCACTCGTGAAGAAATTCTGGAAGATACGCTTTGCTCAAAATCTGTTTCGCGTGGACTCTGCACGGAGGGGCGTGTTTGATGAAATGACGTCATTTGACGAGTGGAGCTCCCGAACGTGCCAAACTTAAACTAAGCGCAACACTTGAAGATAGAACAAAAGTAATAAAAACGAAAGATGAATGAAGCAAAGTGAAAGACATTATGCAAGAAATTGATTTAAGTATGAAAACGAATGCTTATTGTAGATATGGCAATTTCTTTATTTTTTCAACGTTGGGTGGTTTCGTTTTTAACTTCAGTCAGATTGTAGATTGCACAACATGATTTTTATGTTTACGTCTGAGACATAGATTTGCTATAGTGAAAAGTCCCCTGTTGTGAAAATTTTCTGGCGGCAAATATGATTTTGTTATAGAAGAGTTCTACTGTAAATACACAAGCAGGCATACACATTGATGTTGATCACGCTGCCTTTAAATCAGATCTCATGTTTCCCAATGCCATTTAGTCATGGTTCCATAAAACAAAAATCACATATGGGCACAAGGCATCTGTCACATACACACCAACCAAGTCCAAGTTTTGCTTTGCTTAATTTACTCGATAATGCCTTTTTTTCTGTGCAATTCTATAATGTGTAGCTCCCAAACTGATTTTCTTTTCTTTGCTATGAGGCAATCAGCGTGATTGTCACAACACCACTTTGAGGTTGGGCTCGCCTCATCCCTCTACTGCAACGTTCCAACTTGTGCGACTCAGACGTTGGTTTCTTTGCTACCAAATTAAGAAACATCTCGATATGCGAGGAGCGATGATGTTCCCCTTGCGAGCTTAATTTGAGGGATGTCAAGGTAACTATTCTCCTCAAAAAAGTGTCCAAATCTCTTGATTATTTGATATTGAATACTAGCCCCTTTTAGACTGCAGGAACCAAATTCAAATTTCCTGATGTACCCTGGTAGTTTGAGTTCTCCCCTTCTTTCACACATAAGAAATGTTCAAGGCCTTTAAGGATCCACTAGGGGCTACCTGAGCACCTACTCTCCACTAGGGTCTTTGTCAGCTTATGCGGAACCACCAAATGGGCGTTTTGTGCTAATGAATGCTGATAGGTTGGTTGAACTTGAGAGTGTGTTGTATAGCTATTATTTTTTTACTATCAGCAGCTGCCATTGTGGCACTCAGCAGTTGTTTTAATAGTGTTAGTATTACTAATAGTGAGTATTGATGTGGACGGGGACATCCAACATCTATTTGCTTCAACTGCATGAATAAATGAGTCACTGACATGAAGCGGCTTGTGACACGAAACCCTGTAAAAAATATGGAAAACACACAGACTGAACAACGACTGAAGCAGATTTACGTTCCGTCGATGGGAATGAGAAATCTGGTGTAGTCGGTGCCCAGTCCGGGTATTCATTTCAAAGTTTTTCATTGTAAACATGCCGAAAACCACAGACGCGCTCGCCGTAAGCGGACGTCTGAAAATGCGTCCATCAGCGACTCAGCTCTCAATCTACTCTTATCATTTCAAGTTGTTGAAGCAAACTAGCGTTGAATATCCTAGTCCCCCAGATACTCGTAAGACTAGACACAGATCTGAGTCACCAATGGTAGCGCTCACCAGGCATAGGTGAGCACTTCTGTGTTTTGTGGCAAGTTGCCCAAAATGCAAAGCCCCGAAAAGAATGCACGGACAGCGCACCAACTGTAACAAGCCCTCGTCTGTCGATCATTGTCAGTGCTGACGGTCCTTCTCAATCCGTGCTTTCTCCACCAGCGACTTGTAGCTTTGTCTTTGCGCAGCTCTAACAAAGTGTATGAATTTTCAGTGTTAGCATCAAGATAATAGAGCTGAATATAAATAAAGAAAAAATTGAATGAAAAATCAGCACCGACAGACTGCCCACCTCTGCATATTTGTATAAATAAAGGATGCACATGTGCAAGGATTCAACTTTTTGTCCAAAGACGCAAGCCATAATGAAAAATACATTTGAGAAAGTTTTGGTTAAATCATCATATTACCAACCCGTAGTTTAGCTAATATATACAGAATACGGGGAAAGCTATCTAATCTGACGGATAACTTTAGCCGACACATCAAGGCACCACCTAGCAGTGGGTTGCTCTGCTGTTATTCAAAGCACCTGTGTAAATGTGAAATGAATTAAAAAGGAGATGTAAGATCAATCATTTCAACCATCTTAACATTGCGATGACTGTTAATATTTTAAAATATTACTAAAATGCCTGTGCATGTAGTTTTTTTCATGAATGATATGACGAAACGACTTTTCACTTTTGTAACAGGTTCAAAAAGACATTCAGACAGTTGTTAATGTTTTAAGAATTTGCTGTCATCAAAATACTGTAGCTTTATTTGTGAGTTTCCTATCAAAACTCTTGTGTTGACATAGCCCAAGACCTATCATGTGACAACATTTTTCATAGCAGCACTCAAAACTACTTAAAAGACAAACCAGTCCTTTTACAATGGAATAGTACATGAGGACAACATTGCACTATCCCTCAACAACGGTACGTTAGGTTTCAGGCTTCCTTGTGGCCAATAGAAGAAGAGGGTGTTTGTGAAGTAGATAGATATTTGTCTGTGCCTTTTGTGCGTCATCCTCCCCTGCAGTTGGAGATCTTATAGCCCGATAAGACTCTCCTTGATGGAGAGATAAGCGAGTGAGGGAGGATGGAGGGGGTTGGGGGGGGGGGGGGGGGGGGGGGTCGGAAGGCAGCCAGCCCATTGGATCCCTGGGCTTGTATTTTGGCAGTTGAGATGGGAGACATGATAAAACACAGCGGTGATCACTGCTGATGATAACAGAAAGCAGAAGAGTGTGAAAGAGATGAGAGGTAGGGCAAATGGAAAGAAAGCTCCAGATTGGAGGGCACATTTTAATTACATTTGGCTGTTGCGTGCCATTCTTCCAGCATTGTCGCGCTGTTGTCATTAGTTTTGTTTGCGATCGGCTGGGGGTGGATCTCCAGATAAGTAAAGAGAGAAAGGCAGAGCGGGGTGATAAAAGAGACGAGATGCAGAGGAGTGGACATAGTTGCGTGGTGGGGGTAGGTAGCGATAGAGCGAAAAAGCGCTCAGAATACATAGCTGTTAGATGAATGTGTTGTGGTGTGTTTTTAATGGCAGTGCAGCCTGCTCTGCTGCTCACCCGCCCTTCTGCGAAAGATGTTGAGGCCGATAAGAAGGCCTGCTGATGATAGATAGATAACGGCAAGCAGATCCAGAATTGTGATTGTGAGTGTGTATCTGCGTGAGAAAGCTTGGTTTCTATGACAGCGAAGCTGGAGCCTCTGAGGTCAGCATGAATAATAGCTGCCTCCTACAGCTTAAAGCAAACCTGGAAGCCTGCAGATCCCAGACAAGGAAATCACCAAGCCGACCTCTTCTTTTGTGTACGCATATTTCCCTGGTAACTTCATGAAAGTTGACAAAATGATTCTGTTTGTTGGTTGACAGTTGCTGATGTCCTAGTACTGTGTTATCACTCATCAATGTTTGAGTCTCGTAATTATTTCATGGATGAACAGTTGAGAAATGAATGACTTCTTTTTTAAGAGAAACAGAATTGTAATGCTTAGGCATATCTAGATCTGTCGCTCTCTTTCTCTCTCACACACACGCACACACACGCAAATACCCACCAACACACACACACACACACACACACACACACACACACACACATTGTGTCTTGGTGGCGTTCCCTTGTTTTTTCTTCTTTGTTCTGCTTTTAGCTTGATGTGAATTTGCGATAAGCCGCAGGGCCTGATCGCCGGTGCAGATAGAGATTTCCAAGCATGATTAAAGTTGTTATCTGGCCAGAGCAGGCGGGAGCCTCGGATCCACTGGAATAACAACAGGCCTTGGTAGGAGCAACGAGGGTCTGGACCCTGGCAATCAGTTCCAGACGTAATGGGATTAATGTTGTTGTATAATTAGATGATAGGTGTGAATGTGCTTCTTTCCTCCCTCAGTCTTTTCTCATTCATTCAAACCATATCTTTCTCCTCCTTCTCCTTCGCCTCCCATATCTCTTTCTTTGCACCCCTTAACAAGCATTGTCATTGATTAATTAAATTAAAATTAATAACATGTATTATTCATTGCGATTAGGTGTAAGATAGAGTTGACATATTAGATTTTTTTTTAATGTTTGTTGGATGCTTATCACCTCTTTTCCTTTTAAATCCTCTTTTCTCCGTAAAAGTCACAAGAGCGCAGTTTGTGCGAGGGTAGAAAAAGAAGAGTAAAGTAGCTGAATCAGCAGGATGACTCGCACTTGGTTTGATTCTACTGACAGATATTAAACAAGCAAGATGGTGTCGGATTTGGTCATCAGAACCTACAAATTCTCATGCTCATGATCAGATAGTTCTTGCCTAAGAACTGCTTATACGTTAACTGTAGTTAACTGAAGGTAATGGTATTCAAACTGCATGTACATTTTCCGCGCTCTGCAGAATTTGTAAAAATAGCACAAACACCTTAACACCATAAAAATAGGTCTTATAAGTTTATACCGTTGACACGTTTTTTTTGTCTCAACCCTCTAATTTGTTTGAATACTTTCCCGATACGCAGTAAATTTCTAAAGTACATTATACTCGAAACTTCTTGGGGTACATTTCTTTGCATCTATATTTGGTCCCAGTCTGACCAGAGTAAAATCTACACTGAAAATTTTACTCTCTCTTCCAAGAGTAAATGTTACTTTTATTAACTGGCACCAAATATTGTATTTTTATAGTAAAATGTACTCAAAATTTACTGTGTAAAAGCTGTCACACTCGGAGGACTGTTTTACACTAGTAAAACATAAACATGCGTATGTTTGCTTTGCGTTTATCTGAGCACAGCTAGTAAAGTGCGTGTGTATGGATACATGTGGACATATGGTCAAATACACTAAAGGGGGAAGTTGGCCGGCTTACAGAGGAAACACCATTTGTGCTCAGTGTGCAGATGAGTTATTACCCTTTCCTGCTATTTACCTAGGGAAAGGCAGGCTGAATTGGGCTTGGGCACCGCATCATCATGACATCATCATCCACCATCCTGAAGGCTATGGTCAATGTAAACAAAGATGTACTGCAGGCTGATTTAAAGGTTGCCTCTTTGTAGCATTTCTTTGCAAATCCAAGTCAAAAAACAACATAGCCAGCGTAAACAATCGAACAGAATAATTCATTATCTTCAGCCGCTTATTCTCACAATGGTCGCACCTTTATTTTAAAATTACCAAAAAGTGCAGAGAGCCCTCAGAGTTAGAATATTTCAAAAAGTTAAATTAAATCATAAACACGTAAATAGTTCCCTAAGATTTTCTACAAAGATATACTTTTAACAAAATTTCAGTTACACTGAAACCTTCACAGAGAGCCCTCAGGGTTAGCATATTTTAAAAAGTTAAATGAAATCATAAACACGAAAATAGTTCCCTAAGATTTTCTACAAAGAAATACTTTAACAAAATTTCAGTTCCACTGAAACCTTCACACATCTTTAATTTTTTACATAAACAAGTGCATCAAAATGTACACAGCTTACATTTATTAAGTCAATCATATAACTGAATTAGAAATGCTAATCATTTCAATACAAAACAGCAAAGACATGCAAATGAGTTCTTATCAATGCAAAACTTTTGCATATGCTAACATATACCAAAGAGAAATACCTGTCAGAAACGAAAACGCTAACGAGCTAAACGCAAACAAGCAAGATCACAGATTTTGATTATCTATAAATATTAAATCTTGTTAAGATTAATATTTGATTCATTTTATTGATTTTTATTTCATTTGTATCTCGTTTCAATACGCAAACACAACAGCTTAAATAAATTCCAAATATCCTTATTTCCAGTGCGACCCATGGGACCAGTTGCGTACCAGTTGATCCACGGACGGGTGGTTGGGGTTCACAGTTGTAGAGGATGTTTGTTTAGAAAACATCTGTATACCAGCATGCTCCCAAGCTCTGGTCACAATGCTGACGGACACTTGAAGGTGTGTGTATAAGAGAAACACACAGCAGTTGTTATGACAAGGCCCCCCAGTGGCATTGATAAGACAGACAATTCTCTCCTACTGTTCATATTGCTTCACAACAGCAGTCTGCTTTTACAAGTGCACCTTTCTAAGCATGCTGAATTGCCCTGTTATCAATATCATTGTAGCAACAAGCAGAAAAGCCATCAGGAAGTCACTGATTTATGCTCTTTATGAAATACCCCAATGGTAGCATGTTGGTGTACATCTCAGCTGAAAGACAATCCTTATTTGTTAGGAAGGAGCTGAATTTAGTCTGGGTTTATTAAGGATTTTTTTTTTTTTAAATCGTCCATAATGAAGTATTTGAAACACTCGAAAAAATGGATATACTGTATCGCCCAGGCATACGTACCGCTATCTTTTCTTGCCACAGTTTCATGCAATGCTGGCATAAATGCTAGCTGGTATATCCAGTTGCATCCCCATGATTTCCCATAGTTTGGCTTTCTTCACTTTGTATACATACCCTTACGATAATATCGTAGAATTATGATCTTTCTTGACCCATGGTGACACAGTCATTTTCTTGGTCTTCCGTCCAGGCCTCTATGATGTAAAATAGACAATACAAAGCAAAAGTACTGCTGCTGACATGCCCTTAAACCAAATGCGGTCACTTTTTGTGTCCCCCCATCATTCAAATCTGGTCCTCTGTGGGAAGGAAAAAAAACAATGGCTCAGTCTAATTTGAATTTCCATCCATCCAGCAATTCATTATTTTACCTGCTTATCCTCACGAGGGTCTCTGGCGTGGTGGAGTCTATCCCGGCTGTTTTCGGGCAGGAGGTGGGGTATACCCTTGAACTAGTGGCCAGCCAATCGCAGAGCACACAAAGACAAAAACTCATTCACATTCATCAACACACCTAAGGACTGCCAAATATATCCATCATGCATGGCTTTGGAGTGTGGGAGGGAGAAAACCGGAGCACCCAGAGAAAACCCACGTGGGAACAGGGAGAACATGCAAACACCACACAGTAAGGGCCGAGCTGGAAGCAAACCTGCGAACTCTGCTCTGTGCTGCCTAAATTAAATTTCCCTGTATGTCCAATATGTACAGTATGTATGTTAAATCTTTATTTTTAATTGTGTAGAAAAACAAGACTGGTGAAGGATATGGGTGAGGGAGGAAATTGGGAGGTTGAAACGCAAAGGAGTGATCGTCTTGGCTAGGCATCATAGACAAAGAGACTAGAAAGACGAGATGCTGTATAATCCTCATGGGATCCAACTTTATAGAAAAGCTTAGACTAGAGGCCCCTCTTGTTTTAGTTGACTTTAAACTGACCACCTTACTACCCCTTATATCAGGGGTGTCCAAACTCTGTCCTCAAGGTCTGGTATCAGCGGTCAGCGGACAATCGGGTGTGTCGTGGGAAGAAACCTGGAAAACACGTGGGATACCGGCCCTCGAGGACCGGGTTTGGACAACGCTGCCTTAGATCATCTTTCACAATACATCTGTTGGAAATAATATGGCAACATTTTTTTCTTTAAATGCATTTGATTTTCAATGAAACTTTCTTGTCTGCTTGTTTGCATGCGTCTCTGTTTTTTTTACTTTAACAGCTGCAGACAAGACATCCGGAAGCTCAGTCATTAGTTGCAGTTACATCTGGCTGCCAACAGAGGATGATAAAATCCATAAATAATTACTCCTTTTTAAAAGGCAATACTGTACAGTACATTTCTATTTGATTGCATTTGTTCAACTAACAAAGGCCATTTACAAGTAACCACCTACCCACTCCCTTGTGTAAATTTGTACATTATGAGCAAGCAGTTCTATTGATCACTCTGTGGTTCTGTGTGAGTGTTCAAAATGAAAAAAAAAGATGTTTTGTTGTTTTGTTGGGTTTTTTTGAAAGAAAAACAAACATGATGTTTTTTGGACTATTGCTTTTTTGAAAACATATAGAACTCAACATTCTGTTTCCTTGCATACATCATTTGCGCACTCAAATTACATTGTTGTTGTCTACTATGTTTGCCACATTTTGTGCCCATAATGAAGTTGTTTATCACTGGCTCTATAGTTTAAATACAAAATTACAATGGCATATTTTAGTATTTGATTTAAGGTGAATATCATTTGTTACAATTTTTTCTTGTTTTTAATTGACCACAGAGAACAATTGTTTGCATTTTATTTTTTCAGGTACTGTATTGCATCTCGTAATAAGCCAATTAACACTCATATAGAAAGCCATTTTAGGCATTGCAGCTAAAACCAAGTGTTTTAAGTGTCACTGCTTTGTATGAATGACACATACTCAGAAAATCAGGACAGAATGCACTTGGCACCGATGACACCAGTGTCAAACAGTTCTTTTTCTATTTTATAAATTCCACATGAAAACTGCCTAG
Source organism: Hippichthys cyanospilos (assembly GCF_059441005.1). Classification (NCBI taxonomy): domain Eukaryota; kingdom Metazoa; phylum Chordata; class Actinopteri; order Syngnathiformes; family Syngnathidae; genus Hippichthys; species Hippichthys cyanospilos. Next base: position 3,456,001 of record NC_142374.1, read on the forward strand.
CCTGGCCCCAAGTTTGTCTTTTTTTTCAACCAAATTATTTAGTTGTTTTTTTTTTATAAGCCATGCTGCAAAGAACTCCATTCCACACACCCTCATTTTCCGTTTTTTTTTAACCCAGCTGGAATCCGGCATAGCCATGTTCTAAACATAAACTATACAAAGTACACGCAGCAGTAAATTTTGTATTTTTTTTTCTTAAAAGTTAGCTAGCTGACTGATGGGTGGCTGTCTTGCCGTTTCAAAGCTGGAAATTATTATTTTTTGTTCATACGTGAAGACTACTTTCCACCGGATGTGCTGTACTTTGCGATGTCGCAAACGGCAAGAGGCAATTCACAATCATAATCGCTACAAAAACAGTGAAATATTATGGCAAAACCGAGGGCTGGGCGACTTTGCCTAAAAATATTACTTAGCCTTTAATAAACATAGAGTTTTAGAATATTGACTGAGATTGAAACAGAACTTAATTTGTTTTCAACTTTGTTAAAGATAAACATTGCAACTTGTATCACAGGATGAAAACAACCGGCTAGACAATGACAATAAACACATTCTATTCTATTCTCTGCAAGATCTGAGGTGTCTGCCTATATTTTTTTTAAAATACATTTTTGACTAGAGTGCGCAGCCTGTCCACACTGCCTCTGGGTTGAGACATTGATCATGTACATGGGACAATTAATGTATGGGTTCTTTATTTTTAGCCATGTGCAAAGCGGCCGCCTCGGTGATCACACTCCATCGTGCCTCTTCCAGTCAAGTTAAAGTGTTTATTGTCATGCGCACAGTGTGGAAACAAGTCTCTCCGTACAATGAAATTCGTATTTGCAGTCCGTACGAATGCCATAAAAGTAAGTACCATATTAAGACAAACAAAAAAGGTATTCGACAACACATAAGTAACAGAGCAAACTTCACATAAATGACAAAGTTGGAGGAAATCATCAAGGTAATCTCAGGTTAATCAGAGGATCTAATCGTGAAGGTAAGTGGGAGTGGTCAGTTACCCCGCCTCTATCCTTTTCAGCTGGGACAGGCTACTGCTGATCCAAAATCCGAATGAAGACGATCAATATAGAAAATGAATGGTTGGATAAGATGAATAATAATCATAGAATGCATTTTTGTAATATTCCATTAAAATTCTTTTCCTCCCTCCCCCCCACCCCGATGACCAAGATTAAACTAATTTGTACTTTTCAAGCTTATTAAAGCAATACTGTGATATCATCTTTTTAGGGTGGGTTGATCTAATATAATTTAATAGCCCATTGAGGCAGGATGTTCTACTGTAAACACAACCCAGGCTTGGAGACACAACAGGCGAAAGCGATGCAACGTTGTTAATAGCAAAATCTATAATGTGTTTGTCTGCTCCCTGCCAGTTTCAAAATCCTATACCGTCATACAATAACCTTCACCCCTCCACCTCTGCCTCGTACTATTCCATCATTTTATCCGTGCTCTAATTTTCGACTCCTTTTTCAAATAATCTCCCCTCTCAATCCTGATTTTGAAAGTGTGTCTGTCGCTACCCTTCCACCTCAACTTCTCTATCACCTTTTCTTTCATTCCATCTATCTACTCCCCGCTTCCACCCCCTTTCTCTGTCTCCAGCCAGACCCCTAGCCTTGGCGAACCAGGTCTTGGCGGTATGATAATGTGGAAAGTTGAACTGGCCCCATTACAGCGAGGCTGATGGTAGGTCCGATAAGGGCGTTGATAATGGGTGCAGATAGCGCTGACACAGCGGTCCAATAGCCTCGCCCTGCCCCCCACCCCCTCCCCATTATCATTCCTGCCCACCGATGGGCTCCCAGAACGCTATCTCCTCTCCATTTCCACTCCTGCGACAGATAAGGATGGAAATACTGACTTCATAGCTGACTGATTAAAGTGTCTGCCTTTCTTGATAATACACAGATAAATTATGTTTCTTTCCTTTCTGTTCTTCACTCGCTCTCTATTGAGAAAAGGGTGGGTGCAGCGGGAAGAAAAACCTCTACTTCTTTCATTTCTCTTTTCCATTGTTTTTTTTGGGAGCAGGAAGATCAAGTGCAGGGACAATGCTGAAGGAGGACTGGCACATTCCGTAATGGTCATCTGATTGGAGAAACTGTTGATCTGTTGTCATGTATTTTATTAGCACATCCTGCACTCTGTTAACATGTGGCAAACAGATCCTCGAATTCAAAGGACTACACACGAAAGTAAACTTTTCCTCTCATATTCAAAGTAGCGCAAATGGCTTGAAGCTGTAGTAAGACGTAGGGATGGAAAGACAAATCGGCGGAGGGGTCTGTTTGTAGCTCAGTGAACTGCAGCTTGAGCAATTTCCAGGTCGACTTTTTATTTTAATCGCTGATTGTGCCACTTTGATAGCAGCAGAGATGACTGATGGCTATGCTCCCTGCATCCAAATCCTCTAAACTATCCGTGTATTATCCTCATAGTCGCCCACTTTTCTCGACTAATGCTCTTGTGTATATTTTTTGTCACACCGCTTTGCTCCCCTTGACAGAAAGACTACATTTACATGCAAGCAATAACCCCTTTAAAACCTGAATCTTGCCAATACAAAAGCCTAATATGCTCATTTGGGTTTTTAAAAACCTGAACGAGGCAACCGGGTTGGCTCTTTCCTAATCCAAACATCTGAGCATATAAACACGGTCAGAGTACCTCCTTTGAAATGGCCCCTGGTTTGTGTTCTGCGAAGGCTGAACATTTTTCATTGTCTGGAGATTGGAATTTTATTGACAAAGTTGCAGGTGCTCCATCTCTCACATTTTGTGTTGATGTCTGTCACTACAGATCAGCTGTTTCTTTGTAGCTGACTATGACCACTGCTTTTATTTGTTATGGTGCATAGAAGAGTCTCAATGATAGAAATGAGCGAAACGTATGCATTAAAGAGATTGCAATCAAATCTGAAGCCACTCTTGATCATTTTACTTGTTTACGTTTGAGAAGTGTGCAAATACGGTGTGGCTTGTCTAACATGTTGCAACATGACCCACCTGCAAAATCTTCAAATCCGTGTTTTTGTTTTAGAATACTTTCCCTGTTGCTTTACGGGTTAGCGTGACCAATAACTACATGTCCCCCAATGGGTTTTCCTTTTGTGATAGTGGCAGACAATCACTGTTAGCAGTCTTTCAATATCAACTACCTTTGTAACGTATTTTGGTGCGAGTGTGTTGTCAACGTATTAAGACATTACTGGGATTTTGATTGATGGATGAACAATGTCGCGTCCTTTATTGCTCAGGCTTCTTAATTCATGATTTTGGGAGATTGAAACACAGAAACCTTATTTTTTTTCAAGCATAAAACATACCTTTTATTTCTTCCAGTCACCTGAAATGTAACACAAAAGCTGCTGACTATTTCTTATGTCATCTCCTGTGAGGCACAGGAGATATGTATGTGTAGCCGTTTTACACTTTATTCAACTCTTGCAATCACCCGAATAATGTGATTCCTCATAGGATATGGTATATTGATTGAATGATTATCTTGAAGAATTTGGTAGATTATGTGAAAATGATTATTTAATCACATATTGAAGCAACTGAGATAAAATTGAGTTCCGTATTTTTCTGATTATACATTGCTTCATAATTCTACGTTGGACCAGTCAAAAAAAAAGCATCATGAAGCAGAAAAAAACCCAAAACGTCTATATTCAGCATAGAAGTAAATTTTGGGGGGTGACATTTATGATACCAAAGCTGTGTTCATGTCAGGACTGTTCGTACTCTGAAAATAGTAAAAACATTTTTTTCCATAAAAAAAAAAAAAATGTGCGTAACTTGAATTATTCTTAAATAGAGACATTTGCAAGTTGAGTTTCCACTGTATACGCAGTTAAGTTTTTTTTTCCTAATTCTTTACAGTACCAGTCAAAAGTGTGAAAACACCCTTGCATTCAACACTGGTGTCAAACTGAAGTCCTGGGGGCCAGATCTGGCCCGGTACATCATGTCATGTGGCCCGCAAAAAGCTAATTATGACTTCAAGTTTCTGACTAAACTACAAAATTTGCAAGTTATCTTGAAGTTTAATTTTTTATTTTTTTACAGGCCTATGATTTCAAGTCTAGGTAAATGTCCAAAGATCATTCTGTACCTAAAATTTCTTTGACATCACAGTCACAACGGTCCTCTGATATAAACTATAACGACAATGCAGCTCACGATAAAAATGAGTTTGACTCCCCTGTGTTATGACGTCAAGCAGTTAATACTTGATAAACCACATCTGGGAGCAGAAAGTCACTCCACATTTACCAAATTGTGCAAATCTGGTAAGAGTTAGCCTACAATTTAAGAAATTTTGAAACGATGAAGAAACACTTAATACAAAACTTTTCACTGGTGCTGTACATCAGCATTTATTATCCTTGAATCTGTCTGTTATACAGTATAACGTCATCCATATTAGAGATCGTATAATTACAGTTGGTGACCCTGTCAAGTTAGTTATCCGATCATTGAGCAAGTCAAATGTTGTGTTCTTCAACGGATGCGCTGGAATGGAACAACATGCTGTTGGCCCAGGCCACACTAGCTGACCTTGATAGATTAGAGTCAGAGAAGCTTTCTGTCTGACACATAGCAATGATAAGCCTGTGTATTTGAAATAGTTTTTTCCCTCTCTCAGAATGATGGTTTCAATCTGGGAATGGACAAGCTTGTTGATGTGTGCGCATATGTGGATCTTCTGACAAATCTTTCTATTTGTGGCCCCAAGTAAGCATCTTCTGTTCCACCTTACTAGGCCAGCTGTTTTTTCTTCTTGTACAGAATTTCCTTTCACATATGCAAACATCTCTCTCCAACATATCCCTGCACATTTACGTCAACATGGGTAAAGAAATTCAAGTTACTTTTGATACACAAACATGTCTTAGGTTTGTATCCCATGAGTCCACAAAGAACAGGGAGACGCCTGAAAAAAAAAAGAAAATAAAAAGCCCCAAAAAAGAAAAGTGATAAAAAGTGCAGATAAGCAAGGGGCTGTGTTGTGTAGGACTTGATATCAATGTTATCTATCTGACTATTTTCACTCAGCAAGCCCTTGTGTTGTTTTTAGCCCTTATCTCATTACACCAAAATGCCAAGAACAAAAAGAATGGAAAGAAAAAAAAATACTGTTTGGATTATTCATGAGTTTAGGAAATTAGGAACAACACAGGGCAGTATTTGTTATTGCTCTGGCAAGTTTTAATAAATTTTATAATAATTAATTATGATTGTTTTGTGTACAATCCACTATTGTTTTCTCTAAGTAGAACACACACACACGCACACCTACACACACATACACACACACACACACACACACACCTACACACACACACACTCTGGTGCATGCAGATAAGCTCAGTCCCTAATCTATTGCTAATAGAGAGGCAACAACCAGTGATGGACAGGTTTTAGTTGCCCCAATAAAGGGCTGCAACGTCATCGGTGCATGAATGGGACACTTTGATCGCTTGTCTTTGTGGCACAGAGACATCTGATGGCGTCTCAACTGAAGACATGGCGACAAGCAGGTCAACAACTTGACCTCACTTTACATCTGAATCACTAATTGTGCCTCTGCTTAACACAATACCTCTGGAGTCCCAGCTGACGGGCAGTGTGTTCGCTCATGCATGTAAAAAGTCCAGTTGATCAACTGGAAGAAAACATTTCCTCCAACGCACATAAAGAATGAAAAACTGTCCTTCTTCGCTTCCCTCAAACTCCAAATTTATGCATTTTGTTACGCTATCATCTTATTTGTACTAATGTAGTTGCCAATGGATTTAAATGAACAAATGAACAGTTTTCAATAATGTTGCATCAAGTAAAGCTACAACATGTGAATCTCAGGGGTAAATAAATCGCCATACCATAATTTCCAAGTGGCCGTACTTGGGTGTTTCTGGATGTATAGCTTGCCATGTTCAAGGCCATCGAATTTAACGAGCTCTATGAGCTTTAATTAAGTACATTTTGAGGTGGCTACTTCAATTGCACCCAAAACTGAAGTGTGGGCGTTTTATGTGTGCATAGTGCATAGTTATGTAGTTAATCAAATGGTACAGTATGTGGGGAATTGTAAATGTTAGGGCCGTGCATAAAAATAAATAGTACATCAGGATTTTCAGTTTTGCCTCAAAAAGGGTAATAGCATATTCCATCTAGCGATCCACACCTTATCCACCGCTTTATCTAGTGTCTTGTTGCGGGAGCAGTGGCCTCAGCAGCGAAGCTCAAACTTCCCTCTCCCTGGCCATTTCATCCAGCTCCTCCGAGAGAATGCCCAGGCATTCCTAGGCCAGCCGAGAGTCATAGTCTCTACACCATGTCCTGAGTCGTCCGCGGGGCCTCCTCTCGGTGGGCCTTGCCAGGGCCACCTCACCAGGAGGCATCCGAGCCAGATTCCCGGACCACCTCAACTGGATTCTCTCAACGCAGAGGAGCAGCAGTTCCACATTGAGCCCCTCCCAGATGACCGAGCTTCTCACCTTATCTCTAAGGGACAGCCCGGACACCCTGCGTAGGAAACTCAGTTCGGCTACTTGTATCCTGGCTCTCGTTCTTTTGGTCAGGCTCCGCAGCTCGTGATCATTGGTGAGGGCAGGAACGTAGATGGACTGGTAACAAGAGAGCTTCGCCACTCAGCTCAGGTCTTTCTTTACCACACTAGACTGGTACAGAGTCCGCATCCATCCTACCCTCACCCGTTAACAAGACGCCAAGATACTCTACAAAGGGTGTGTACCCTGAGCTGTGGTTTGGTGCATTGTCACAAACAACAGTCAGGACCCATCCACTCACCTAGGGGCTACCCTCTCTTCCACCGGGGTGAACCCCAATGTACAGGTGCCGAGCCGTGGTGCAATCAGTATGCCCATACCTGCGCTGCACCTCTCATCAAGGGGCAACTGTAGAGTGAAAGAGACTCCGTAGTCCATGGACCATAGTCCAAGCTGTGTGTTTTGGCAAGTCGGACTATGTCTAGTCGTAACCTCTTGGCCTCACACACCGGCTCAGGGTCTCTCCCGCCAGAGAGGTTACACTCCATGTCCCAAGAGCGAGTTTCTGTAGCCGGTGATCAGTGCACCAAGGTTCCCGCCCTTTGCCGTACACCAGCTCTCTCCTCATCAGACCCCATTGGCCGCTCTCACGGGTAATGAGCCCATGGCCACCAGACGCTTGCCAACGAGCTTGCCACCTCCAGGCCTGGCTCCAGCGTGGGGCCCCGGTAACCGAGGGAAACTCGTGTCCAAAATTTGTATTCATCATAAGGGGTCTGTGCTAAGTCTGGTCCCTCACCCAGGACCTGTTTGCCATGGGTAACTACCAGGGGCATCACGTCCCAGACAACTTATCTACTAGAATCATTGGGACACGCGAACCTCTCCACAATGGTAAGGGGACAGCTCATGGAGGGGACTTGCATCAAAAGTTTGTGTTTGATGATCGTTTGGACATTAACCAATCAGTTCTGAGTCAACTCATAGCATATTGTCGCATGGACTTTGTGAAACTGGTCTATGATTTTCCTGGAAGTGTTTGAGTTTGTATGGGAAAATTTGGTCAAATAACAAGTACTTAATAAACTGTTAAACTGTCATTATTTCATTTTTGTCTTCTCACAACATCTGAGCATCAAACAAAGGGAGTTTGCCAACTTGGAGGCCAGACCAGGGACAAAATGCGTCAGTTAGTTCAGTGGTAGTTAGCAGGTGAAATGATGGAATGTGGATGAATTTAAAGCAGGAACCCCCCACTCCAAATAAATAAATAAATAAAACCAGCATACTAATATCTGTCTAACTCAGGTTATGTTGAGGATAGACAAAAAGTGCATCCATTTACCATTAACCATGATCTTCAATTTGCTTTGTTCATTTTTGGACTGTGACTAACTTTTTCGGCAAAAGTATTATTAGTTGCTCATTTGAGTTGATTCAGAAGTAGTTTGTTAATGTTCAAACGATCATCAAGCACATACCTTTGATATAAGTCTGAGCTCAAATCAATCCTGTTATATATTGTTTTAAAACACATTAACTATATGGTTGGTTGGATCTTGTACAATCAATTTAATTTTACTTAATAAACAAATATATTATATATTAAAAAAAAAGATGATAAGAATCACATGATATGACCCTTGGCAAAAATAGAAGCATTTGCATTACTATCCTCAAATGTTGGAAGTGCCCCAATTTAATTTAGCTATCGCTGCCATTTGGACCTGGCTTGAAGCTATCCACAAAATGTCATTAATCATTAGCATGGGCATTTATGGATATTTTATGCAGGAATGTTTGGCATACACCTGTATAAAATCCGAAGACTTTAAAAAGATTGGCATGGATAATGTAACTAGAAAGTATAATTAGATTTGTCATTAGATAGAATGCAACTACATTTTGTATTAATACATTTATTTTTAACTGTGAAAGTCATATTTCCCCTCTGAGATACGGTAATCAGTTTTGTTCTTATTGTACCACCACTCAATGTTTGTCCAATGGCACATTTGCCCTGAATTAACAGCATTCGTAATTCCCCAAATGCTTTTGAAAGAATTGTATTCAGAAGGTTTTTATGCAAAATACTATTTGCAAAGACATATCTACTATCATCTGACAGTTAGTCCCCCTTGCTTATTTCCCCTTACATCAGTGTGCCCCTTTGCCCCCTACTCTGTTCCACTCACCTGTCCTTCTATCACCACACTATTGTCTGTGTATTAGTATTAGCAGCAGCAGTGTTCCCTGAAGTTAAACAATCTGCTGTAATCTATCAGTTTATTATCAGCCCTATCTGAGAACTAAGAAAGCTGGGGCCGGGCTTTGGCGCCGCTCTCAGGAGCTGATAAAATTTCAGAGTTCAGCGATGATGAATGTAAAGAAACTACACCCTCCTTGCCGATGACGTGGACTTGGCAAAGTAGAGCAGAAGGAAGGGGTGGCCAGAGGTGAAAAAATGGACAACAGAATAAAAAAGTCACACTGATGAGAGGGAGAAGGAGAGGTATCAGTCAGTGTTTACAGATTAAAAAGACAACCTGTTTACTGTATGAAGACTCCAGGGGTGGCTTAGTTTACTTTTTTTTTTTTTTTTTTTGCTGGTCAGAGCCCCGCCCCCTTTCCTTCATTGCCTTTCTGTCATTTTTTCAAGCCATATGAAATTATGATCATCGATCCGTAAGTCTGTCGGTATATTTTTGTGCGACCTTCCGACACCACTAGAGGGTGACATTCTGCCTTTTTTTTCTGGTCGGTCATTCGTCAGGCACTGGTTTACTTCTGTATGCCCTCATACTAATTCTTTTTTTCTGTTTTAGTACTTACACTTAAAGTTAATGCCATGTCTGTGGTTCTACAGTTACACTGCATTTGAACCCACAACACAGTAATATAAGTGTAAGACAAAAAAAGACAGCTCAGGGGTTTAACCCTCGGCTACAATACATCATCATGTTCACTACAGGTGATGAGAGTGCAATTAGCAACGATGTCCACGGAATGGCATTATCCTCCTTTTTTACATGACACTGAAATGATGCTGGACAGTTCTCATTTACTGCCCTACAACTATAGAAGACGTTTTAATAACATTTCTCTAAATTTTGTCTGTCTCATACACTACAAGTGAAACAAAGTACAGTGGACCCCCGGGTTACAGTGCCCCTGTCTTACATTTTTTTAATGGTGCGATGTGGAATACTGAGTTTTTTCATCCCCTCTTCAATGTATTTTCCCCACTTTAAGACAAAAACAACTGTCATGACCCTAGGGGGTTGGCTGTATTTGTGTTGTTTCATCTCCATCTGCAGGCATGTTTAGGTGATTGCACTTATTTTCTGTTGCCATCAATGCCTCCATGCAATGCATCACTACAATGCTGGTCTGCTATTGGTCGGCGTCTCCTCACGGAGATGCTGGTCTGCTATTGGTCGGCCTCACTCATTTCAAAATGGCGGAATGGTAACGCTTTGCTCTATCATGAGTGGTTACAAAACCGTATTTATAGTGCATTTTTCTGCTTAATTCAAAGCTGAAAGGGTTAGCCATGGGTCCCAAGATTGCTAGTGATGTTAAAGAGAGAAGTGAGAAAATGATTTATATGGAAACGAAGCTGGGGATAATCAAGAAATACAAAGCTAGCCTAGCCTAGGCTACCCTTACTAGGGAATATGGGCATAACAAGCGCCACTCAAAGGTAAATAAATCCTTTCTACATGTTTTATTTATGATGTTTACTGATTGTATTCTTGAAATGCATTCCAGAACGCTCGTATCAGCAAGAAAGCTGAAACCAGGACTAAAACAAGGAGCAACTACAAATAAATCTCTGGTAAACTCATCTATGTTATAGCTGTGACAAGTAGTGAATTGAACCAAACCAGTTTATTGCCTCAACTGAACATATTCCTCCACTGTTTGGTGGTACTGAGGCTGAGGGGTATGTAAGGACATCTTATGTAATGTCTGTTGTGACGATTACAACAACGGACAAAACCTTCAACTCCAACATTTTTAATTTCACCATTCTTTTTAGCATACCCATTATTCATCACAGTCTGTCGGCAAAAGGAGCGTCTGTCTGCAACGGACTGACGGACAGTCAGTCAGTGCTGACAAAGTGCCCACCTCTGGAAGAGTCAAACAATCAGTCTTCACGAGTGTTGACTCATTCTGACATTATTTTTGTCATGTTCTATTTAGATATGGTGGGTTCTTTATTGTGGCCTATCAGGGTTTTCTGGTTTCTAATTTCGTGGGTTTTTGTTAATGCTTCTGATCCCTTGACAGTTTCGCGTTAGTGTCATTGTGTCCACCTGTCCTTGTCAACGTGTTCCTGTGTGATGACCCATCAGCTCCCTCTGCCAATTGTTTCCTCTCCTGCTGTCCTATGTCATCTCGTTAGTTATGTGGGTATTTAGTCTCCAGTTTCATTTCAGTTCTTGTCGTGTTATTGTCATTTTGTCATGCTGTTACTGAACCGGTCAAAATTTCGCTAGTCTCTAGTCGCTAGTTTTGTTTTCATTATGTTTCTTCTCCTGAGTCCGTTGATCTTAGTTTATTTTTATATTAGGCCTTTTATGAATTTTTGGGTGGAACTTTGTATTCTGTCCACTATCCCCCATTTTTGGTATCTTTTTCTTACAAACTATTGTTTTTGGAATTCACCTTGTTTCTGGCTTCTTACATTTGAGTCCACTATCCTCCACGCCTTCACTCACAATACCCGGACGTGACAATTTTGACCTTTCTTTCGTTTCACATTGTGGTACTCTGAATAATTTTGGTTTATATGCCAGTATTATTTCATAAAAATATGTGTTAACTCACAAACCTAATCTCCCCTGGCCTGAATGCTTCAAGCTGAAGGTTTCCATCGGTCGCCTTCTCCGTAGTATGACTGTCCCCATGAAGACTGTGACAGGCTCTATTCTGCAGCTAATTGGACTTGTAAGACCTCAAAGTCCCACAATTATGATGCAGGTGATAACAGTGGTTGCTCAAAAAGCAATGGGACAAATGATGAAACATTCAGAAGTTGAGTAATTATGAATTTAATCTGTTAATATTCACTCTTATATTTTCTGACATTCTATTCCTAATGGCATAAAATTAGTATTCATTTCATATTTGCGGCCACAACAGCACCTAAATCCCCCCTCAAAAGTGGACTTTTTATTGTTGTTCAGATGTTTCTAATTCAACAAGTGTTAACTGTTGTGGAAGCTCTTTGTTAAAATAGTCCAGCATTGGTGATTCACATTTTATAACTTTAGATAATCTGGTAGATAAAAATGCAGCTGTGAGATTTGAATCACATTTCAGATTACTGTGCAGATAAGGTGAATATTATTGTCATTATTTATACTGCACATCTTAACTTTTAGTTTGAATTGTTTTGTAGTCATTAGCATGAAGCCAAGTAATTGGTTAGAAAATGAGGAACCCTTTTAAAGTGAAGTCAAGTGAAAACAAATAGTTTCTAATAATATGTTTGACACGGCCCCACTAGTCCAAACCCCGTACTCTGATTCATATTGTATTTGTTGTTTAAGAATGAAGCAGCAAAATCCATTTCTTTTTAACCAAGTGGCCATTTTGTCATCTGCTGTTGACTTAGGTCAGGGCTCAGGCATCGACGAATAATGATGCTGTCACGGCTGTGACTCGGGCAGGTAGATTGTGAACCCCGGGACACACAGGAGACAGCGTGGAGTTGAAAAAATGGTTTATTAACACAAAAAGCACGCACCGCGTGGGAATCTAACCAAGATACTTCAAAGTACAACAAAAGATGATAAGGGACTCAAAGTACAACTGAAAGAGACTATGCGAAAAGTGCAAGAACTTACTGAGACTTGGGGGGGGCAGAACCAGCAGGAGGGCGTCGCCGAAAATGCAAAGTAACAGAGTAAAGTGCTGACCAACTGGCAGACTGGGGGCAAGGAGGAAAAGTAGCAAATAAAACACGAGGGCAGGGGCGCTAGGAATCGAGGGAACGAGGAACGAGGGAATTGCATGTACTCGAGAGGGCTACAGACGCAATAATCCGGCGACGCCCTCCAGCTCTGACCGCACCTAAATAGTCTCCTGATTGGAATGAGGAGCAGGTGTGCGGCCAGTGGTTCTGCTCCCCAATCTGCAAACAGGACAACACATTAGGGACGCAGGATGTGACAGATGCAACCTACAAATGACACATGAACAAACTCAGAGAACCAGAGTTGGGCACTTCATCAGCATGGATGGAATGTCCTTCAGTCTGTCGCCAACAGACCGGCGAATGATGGGAGTGCTAAAATTGATAAATAAGTAAAAACACGAAAAATTTCAGGATTGCAATTTTCACCTATACTGTATAGCTTCATCTTTCTAGTAGAAACTGCAATCAGCCTGCAGTCTATGTAACAATAGTCACTTTATTTTACCACCAAGCAGTGAAGAAATCTCTTTTGTTGAGCAAATAGACTAGCTTGGTTCTATTCACAACTTGTCATTCATAGCTATAACACAGCTGACTTTACCAGAGATTTATTTGTAGTTGCTCCCTTTCTTAGTCCTGGTTTCAAGTTTCTTGCTGATGAGAGCATTTTGGGTTGAGTGTTCATTCCAAGGCAGTCTCTCCATCAAGTAACCAATGGCTGCTGAACAAATTTGCATTCTTTATCTGATTGGCTCTTGGCCAGGAAATGCAAGATAGTAAATTCAACCTCAGCAATACTTTTTTTAAATTATTGTAGTGCATGTGACTGATGAAATTTAGACAAATGTTATGGTAACCGTATTCTATAGTTGTAGGGCAGGCAGTTATAAATGAGAAGCGTCCAGCACCATTTGTGTGTCATGTAAAGCATGATAATGCCATCCAGTGGACATAATGGCTAATTGCCATCCCCTCCGTTCCCTCAGATGTGGGATAATAAATATGATGATGTATTGTAGCCTAGGGTTAAACCCCTTAGGTGGCTTTGTTTTCGTCTTACACTTAAGCTACTGTGTTGTGTTTCAATTGCAGTGTAACTGTAGAACCACAGACATGGTATTAACTTTAAGTGTAAGTACCAAAACAGAAAAGACAATCGTAAAAAATATCGTATTTTTCCTGTCCTTTTCAAAATGAAGAGAAAATGAGTTCATGAGCATGTAAAAGCTGTTAATGCATGATGGGGCATGGGCCGCTTTGTTCGCCAACATGTCGAGCTCTTAATAGAATCTGATAGATGCCTGTCTCCTCAGGCCTGTGTCTGTGTGTGTTGTGGGTGGTGGCACTCATTATGACAATCGTCACTCTCCCCTTTCTCTCCCTCTATTCCTTGTCTTACTGTTATTCTATGAAGGAACAATTTGTCAATAATTGGCCGTGTCATTCTCATCAAGACAGTTTGATAAAGTGTCAGTTCTTTTGGGGCTGAGCCATTGAGTATCTCTCAAAAATGGGGAAAGCGAGAAAAAAAAGCAGCATGTGGCAGCAGATCTGTGGCAGTGATAGGGCCATTAAGCGCTTTAGAAGTATTTTAGCTGAACCCACACAAAGCAGAAATAGATAAATAAATAATTAAAGCCGAAAAAGTGGAACGTCAACTGCCAGAGAAGTGATATAGACTTTAAGAAATCATTTGGGAGGGGGAAAGATAAAAGATTATCCTTTTTTCTGCAAACATATTGCCTTCTCAGCCATTGCTGAAGCCAATTCGCTGACTCAAGCATTTATGCAGACATAGTGTGTATGTGTCTCTGTCTATATGTGTGTATCCTTTTCAGACACTGAAGGAGTGCTACCATCATACACAGTACAACCATGCATTTTCTGTGTGTGTGTTGGTGGGGTGTATATTGCTTGTGTGAATCTGATCTTGCCTCAGTCTACATCACTCAGCATTGTATCGCATCCATTATCAGCTTCTCTGTAAATGGTAGGGATTTTCCAGAAATATCCCACAATGCTCATTATCTCTGAAATCATCTCATCTGGCTTAAATCCCCCTCACCTAGCACATTCCGCAGACCCTTACAAGCAATGGATGCAGTCATTCTAATCATCAGTTCATGGTCACCACATTTATCAAAATTGTCATGACTTTCATGAAAGAACGAAAAAGAGTTGTCATTCAAGTAACCGGAAGCTGATACATGTTACGCTAAGGAATACATTCACAAAAGGGGTGCGTGGCTTTTGCGTAGGACTAACTAAAGGTGGAGCAAAAAGATAGCTCCTAAATCACAAAGGAGGCGGAGATGGTGAAGAGCATCACTAAGCACTGAGATGCCAGGTCGGATGCATCTCGGTGCGCTGGTGGTACATGTAATACATTCCTTACGGGATCATGAGTCCAAACATGGTATTATATCAGAGGAGACTCAGCTTTTTCCCTTTATGTGCAAGTCACTTCTTTTTTCAACTTTATAATACATCTCAAGACACATTTATATTCTTCGGCTTTCGACTCAATATGACACTCAGCACAGTTGTATTTTGTTGTTATTTTCTGTTTTTACTTCATATTATTTTTGTTTATTGATTGTATTTTGTTTTGTTTATTGGTTTCGTTTGTTAACTTTTCATCCCATGTATAGCACTTTGTACACAACAAGAGATGTTTAAAATGTTCATGAAAAATAAATAATAATAATAACAATAATAATAATCAAACACATTCTTATCCATCCGAGTGGGTGATCATTTAGCTAATTACAGTCGACTGAAAATGACATCAAAGTTCCTCACAGCTCAGTCACATGACCAAACGCAGAAAACAGTGCTGTCGTGAGCCTGTGCTATAATTTTCAGTCGCCATAACAAAATGGCTGCCCCGAGATGAATAGAAATAGGGTGATATTGTTGTGTCCACCTGTGCAATACAGCCCAGCATGTTTTGTTCAGACTCGTGGGTGCGCATAGACCATATTAGTGTAAAGAGTTTTTTTGTGTTGCTTCCCCTTTAAATGAGGTCATATATTTGGCGGCAAAATTGCCTTTGTGTAGGAATTTCATTGATAAAAAGTGTCTAAATATAGTGTTCTGATTTATACGGATGCAAATAGCGAAAGGCAGTTTGAAGGACACAAATAACCCCGAGAGAGAGCTCTTGTAAAATATGAGGAATGCTCACATTACAAGAGGGAACTGTACAGGGTTTCATAAAGTCAAATGCATACATGTACACAATCGTGCGCAACGAATTCGTTGCGCACGAGCAATGTTTAGAATTAAATGTTTTATGAATTTGGGGTTAATTTGCTTTTAATGTGATTGGAATTAACAAATGACTTGCACATAACTGAGCAAAGCATTCTAGGATGCCTTTCCTTTATTGCCGTTATGAATAAATCTCGGGACACCAGGGTGGACCCCAAACGGACACGTGACTCCAAAATATAGTTCAAAAAAGCATTTTAGTGTAACTATAGTTGATTGAGGGAAAGCACACGTTTAAAGGTGAATGGGGAAAAAAACAAAATCACAAAAATCCAAAACATGAGGAAGAAGAACTCGCATGTCTAAGTACCAAAACAAAAACTTGGAAGATGCTAAATCGTTGTGCAAACACAGGCCAGGAACTCTGAAGGTAATGTAATGCGAGTGGCTTTTACTTCTCCACATGCAGGGGTGTCAAACTCATTTTAATCAGGGGCCACATTGTAATGATAGTCTCTGTCAGAGGGCCATTGTGACTGTTAAATAAATTTGAAGTATGACCGTCACACATTTACACATTTTGAAAATCAGAGGCCTCTGATTAAAAGGGGTATTGTTTGAACTGTTTAAAATGGGTATTGGTGACATCAAATTTGTAAAAGTTGAACATAAATTTGCAGATTTGGTCTTATAACCAGAAACTTGGAATCACAATTAGCATCTCGCGGGCCACATAATATAATGTGGCTCGCCAGATCTGGCCCCCGGGCCTTGAGTTTGATACACTGTGCCCTGTGCAAGTACCCCCTGGCTCGCTACGGCATAGCAGCACATATTATAAGGAATTCTGTGCCGAAATTATAGACATGGATAGCGTGTGCAAAACAAACCTATAATACCATCGGTTTCAGTGCTTCCCCAATAGTGGGTAGGGTCCTCCTGGGATGACCCCAGGGAAAAGGATTTGCTTTTGTCATGTGAAATGTAACTGCAAAATAAAAAAATATCTATATTTTTTTGTTTTGTTTTTTTGTTTAGTTTAAGGCACTTAGATGCATTTGGTTATTTTTTTCAGTTTTAGACAAAGCTGTAACCTGTATAAACATGGTAAAAAGTAATAACATGTTAATTGCTTAACAGATGTTTATATTGTTTTTTTTCTTTTGTTAATGTTAAAAAGGATATTATACCGTACTTTAATTTTTATAGATATTAATCTTATTTATAGTCAGCGCGTCGAGTGGGGAGGGGGCGCAAAAATGGCAAAATGTAATTGAGAAGCACTGGTGTTGTTCAACGAAGGTAACCCAAAAAAGTTTACATGATCACATAATTGTGTTAGGAAAGGGTTAACACAGAGTTGTTGTCTTTTTTTTTTTTTTTAACTTGTTCATTTAAAAACTCAGATATAAGCTTACTTTGGTTATTGTTTATGTTTGTATGGCATTTAAAAAGCCACATCAGTTACAAGTTCAGTGACCATTTACAGTTTTTCTTTCTTTTATTGCTGACCTTTTTTTCTGATGCCATGTGTTCACACGAAGGAACACTGTGAAACATAGAAGAGGCTAAATCCCACAGTTAAGATATGAAGTACAGTCACAGGAAAGTACAGTATCTCCTTCATCTTGATTTTATTCATTTGCGGGATCTCACTGATAACATCCGGGAGGCCTCAGGTTCACTCTGGTACAGACCAAAGCAACCCACACTGACCTTTTAGTCAAATGCGCATTCTTTGCATACCCACTTGTGATACCATGCATTTTACCTACGAGTGGAAAAGGCCATGTTTTGAACATACTGTACTATGCATATTTAAAAGGGTTGAAGAGGGGATCATAGGCTCGTATTTAACTGGTAAAAAGAGATGAAGATTGAGTGACTGAAAAAAGTTTGAAAATAGAAGAAAAAACAAATATCCATCTGAAGGTAATGTAATGTAAACATATCCATAAAAAAATGGCAGTGTAACATTTTCAGGCTTGTTAAGCATAATATTCAGCTATCAGTAACTAGTCGAAATAGCAATTTCATTGTCGTGTGATTAGATGCATTTGTTTTATTTGTTTGTTTGCTTGTTTGTTTTAGACTAAGCTGTAACCTATATAAACGCTGTAAAAATAATTAACAGTTCTTGAAAGTTGATTTACATTGCAAGGTTTTATCTTTTCGGGGGGGGGGGGGGGCTTGACAAAATATAATTGAGAAGCACCAATATTGATGAGAGTCTTTTCAACTTTACATCAAAAGGATTTCATATCAAAGGCAAAGCACTGAAAGAAGAGACTAGGGAGCTGAAATTTCAGTTCAACATGGCACAACTACCTACTTATCACAGATGTATGCCGTCCCTTGGCCAAAATACTGTAAGAATTATGTGGAAAAAAATGACCTGAAAAGGGTCAAAATACTGCACAAGGCTTAATCATATTTTACACTTCAATATATCTCTCACAATCTCTTCAAAAACTGTCATTTTCCAGTAAAGGGCACTTATAGTCATCACAGATTATATATCTGTACCTCGTTACAAGCTTCTTTCATCCATCAAGAATTGGGTTTTCTACCAGCACTTTAAATTTATATTATACCTGGTATCTCATTACAAGCTTTTTTCATCAAGAATTGGGTTCCCTACCAGCACTTTAAATTTACAAGATATTAATTGTAAAGTGGAGATAATCTTGGTATTTTAGAATCATATATGTTGATGTATAGCTCTACCATGGTTGGAAAAGCTGTTTCTTCTAAATTTCTATTATTCACCTCGAAAAGCCAAGCCATGCCAGTTTCACAGCTGATTGAAAGTGATTGTCCCTGACTTACATGCATGCACGCACGCACGCACACATGCACACAACACTGTAAAGAAAACTGTTGAAGACAATTCTTAATCATTCCATTAACTTCGCATCTTGGGCGTTATTTGCAGGTTAATCTAAAAAAAATAATACAAAGGGAGCGCATGTGTGCTCAGTGGTGGTGGTGGTGGTGGGGGGGGGGGGGGGGGGGGGGGGGGGGTCAGGTTACCATGGTGACGAATGGAAAAGGTCAGGCGCAGTTTATCTAATCAGTGATAGCGAATGGTTACTAATTACAGATAGGTACTACGACCACTCGTTCCACTGGGCCTTGCCTTAAAACATTATCAGCAATCCACACCAGTGAGATATTAAAATAATCTCTTCTGTCATCCTCTCTTTCTCTCTCTTTCTCTCTCTCTTCTCTCCCGCACACGTACCCTCAGTAAGACCAGGCTATATGACCCCAAAAGACAGAAGAAGCAACAGGGTCCTGCAAACATGTGATGCAATCACGAATGTCAGCAGATGGTCAGATCCTGAGTTAACAATAAGAGTTAAGCACAGAGCAGTTTTTCGAGAGAAAAGAACGTTTTTGAAATGACACATAAAATGACCCAGTTCTGAAAGGTTGAAATCTTGTCCTTTCAAACTGAAAAGCCCACTTTCAATATTCAAACTTTCAACTATTAGAACTCTTAGAATTTTGGCATTTCTAAAGACGTGCTTTGGTGGTTCAATAACATCACGAATGGTAGATTATATGTAATCATGTTGCGATCATGGTGGCAGGTGTAATCATGGAGGAAATATAAAGGTAAAACAACATTAAATTACTGAATCTGTTTTAGAACTTTATTTTTTTTAATCCATATTTGAGGCCTGATTTCAATTGTGCATTTTAAGCCGTTATAAGCAATATTACTACATCCCCCTTTTTTTTCCAAATGGCTTTGAGAATGCGACCCCTTAATCTGTTTGCAATTATTATCAGAAGATACACACACAACTTGTTAATACTAACTTACAAAATACTTTTTTTTTTTTTTTTTTTTTTTACAGAAGCGAAAAAGAAATCTCTTGCTGTCACCTTGGCGACTTTTAACATGTAAGAAACAGTTGTAACCTATTGTGTGTTTCTTATGCACACAAATGAAGAAGGAGAGTATCTCCCTGTGCGTCTGCCTTGCCTTTGCTGTGTGAGTGATCTTGTCTCTGCACCCTTCCATTTATCATATTTGACATTTGGCTGTACTCCCCCCTATCTAACCATCATCTGAGGAAAGCACATTTTTCCCATCAAAAATCCTGTTGTGACTTTTGGCGCTGTAAAGGGGCTGAGCGAGAGGGGGCTGCTGATACTTCCTTTGGCAAGGCAGAAAGATACGTAGATGTAAGTGAGCGCATCTTTTCTTGGCTCTGCTCTCTCTTTGTGTGTTTTCTTTGTGTGTTTAAGTAATCCTTCATGACTTACAGTAGCTTGCATAGTTGTGTGTTATGTGGTGTATTTTCCATCTGCGGAGTAATTATGGATGTCTTATGCTTACACAAACACACACACACACACACACACCCACACACACTTAACGTGGATGTTATCAGGGCAGCGAGGGCTCCACTGATGCCCTGCCTCTTGAAAATGCCTCCTTTCTTTGCTGCTGCCAGCCATGCAATAGGTTATATTTAACCAGTTATCTCCTTTACATCCCCTCTTCATGCTCCACAGGGCTATCAACCCAACACTGCTGCCACCATCTCACTTTATTTTTATTTTTATTTTAAGCGTCGTGACAGGAGGCGGAGATAACAGATGCAAGTTCTGACTGTTGACTCTCTCTCTCTCTCTCTCTCTCTCGCTCTCTCTCTCTCTCTCTCTTGCTCACTGGCTCTCTTTGGCTCTCTTTGCTTTTCTAAAATTTTGGGTCAACTTTTCCCTGTCCTTAGCAACATCACTTCAATGAATCATCTTCATATTGGAAGAAGGCCACTCACGTTGCTATGTGATAGAACTCGTTTCTACTGGGGCTCGGACATTAAGCAATAGGCAATGAAAAGTTGACAATCTTTATAATGTAATTATTGAAAAAGAAAAGCAGATCATTAGCGCTTGACCGTCTTAATATTTTTGGATTTCTTTATAATGACCTCCTTTCCATCAAAGAGATGAGAGAACCGATATCCCCACAATTCAGTCTTTCTAATTTCTGCTATATCAGGGGTTCTCAAACTTTATGGAGTCAGGGACCCCTTTTAGGGGAGCAGGATTTCTAAGGACCCCCAATGCAAATGTTTGCGGAAACAAAACAAACAAACACAAAAATAAGTGTCCTTTTCTTTCACCAACATTTTCAAGTATATTTGTTACTTTCCAGCCATACTGAAGTTTACAAAATAACACTTGTGAATTGCACGCGTCCTCATAAAAACTGGGTCAGTTACTCCCAAACAGGCTGCTGACAAATATTTAATGACCAAATAATCAAGCTCTTTCATGATGACGTGAATTACGTGGGTCTATTTGACAAATTTCAAAATGATTACTGTTTTAAAAATATATTAAACTGGTTGTGATTGCTTTATTGAAGAGTCATGAATTCATTCAGAATTTATATCAAAACAATGCAGTAAAACACCTCTACAACAAAACCTGTATGCACAGAAAAATCCCCCAGTGAGAAAAAAAAAAATCCATGCATTGAAGCCTTTCCCTCTTTCTTACTTCCTCATACAAGGAAAAATCCCCCTGTTGCAGAATACGAAAAGTTTTTTTCTGCATTTGCGTTGCCCTGAAATTCACTACGGCGAAAACAAGCCTGCAGGAAAAGTCGAGCTTGGTTTATATGTACTTCACGCGACGGCACGCATTTTGCAGCACTGTATACCCGGAGCAGCTGTCCCCCCGCAGTCAGATGATATTCTCCCATAATCGCTGTGGCGGTAAATAGACTCCACAGCATACAAACAAACAACACTATAACAGAGGTAGAGAATCCTAGTCGATTCAAACGATCTAAACAGACTCCTCATCTCTCCCCAACATGGTGCTCCTCAGGAGTTTAGATCACGGTATTCCTTTTTCTAATGAATCATAAAAGTGTTTGTACCGGCGAACTTCCATAAGCAATAATTGGTCCGCCATGTTGTCCGCTCGTGAAGAAATTCCGAAAGATAGACATTGCGGAAAGTCTGTTCCGCGTAGACTCCGCACGGAGGGGCGTGGTTGGCGAAATAATGTCATTTGACGAGCGGATTTTGCAGAAGGGTTAAGCTTAAATCAAGTTTAACACTTGAAGGCAGGATGAAAGTAATGAAGATGAAAGACGGACGAAGCAAATTGAAAGGCATTATGCAAGAAATTGATGTAAGTATGAAAATGAATGCTGATTGTAGATTTGGCAATCTCTTCTTTTCTTTGTTGTTTTTTTTTCAACGTTGGATGGTTTTGTTTTTAACTTCAGTGAGATTGTAGATTGCACAACACGTTTTTTATGTTTACGGCCAAGACATAGATATGCTATGGTGAAAAGTCCCTTGGCTGGCTGCAAAATTTCTAGCTGCAAATATGATTTTGTTGTAGAGTTCTACTGTATTAAGACAGTTGAGCTCTGTAGTGATGAACTGTGTCCACCGGATGACAGTGTGACTCACGTTGAGGAAGAAAGCAATATGTACTACATGTGCATTACAGTACATTCTTTTAATTTGAATTAAAGACTCGAAATCAATCTTTCATATGATACCACCCTTGTTTACATAGACACAGCTTTCTGTTGGCCTTGAAAAATGAGTGAAAATGCTAAACTCTAGGGGTTGCCTTTTCTGATAACTCTTGGCACTGAAAGAGTTAAAGTCTAGCACAGTTGAGTTGGCATTTGGCAGCAATGTGAAGCCCAAGAGAAGTACAAGGAGATCTCGATGCAAGTGAAGGAGCCCATTATGAGGCTCAAAAGCATGATAAATCTATGAGAGAATTAAAAAAAAAAGAAAAAAAAGTAGAAAACTGTGGAGTGTGGCCCAAAACAACAGTTTTTTTTTTGTTTTTTTTTAAAGAAACACTTGTGAACTCAAAATGCACTTCACCTTTATAGTATAAAATGAAATGCCTTCAATCCCACCACACGCCTAAGAGAATCCACCCTTGGGGAAGATCTTGTTACACTTTCCATGAATGCTTTTGTCTCTTTTGTGGGAGCTTTTGTTCCTTCCTCTCTCTGAGTTGTTTAGTCTCTGGAAGCAGCATAAACGTGTGTGTGTGTGTGTGTGTGTGTGTGTGTGTGTGTGTGTGTGTGTTTGATCTGCCTGTGTAGTTTGGCGGTTGACATGAGTTTTCAGTTGACATTCTGATAAAGAGTAATCATGAAGGCCACCGTGGTTTAGAGGATGAGCGGAAGAGGGTTACTTTGCATCAGCCATGGAGAGTCGCGAATAACTGAATAAAAGATCTTGTGAGATAAGATGTTGTGATAATCAAACTTGGTGTCACTTTCGTGTGCTTTACTTCACCTGTTGGTAACAGTTGAAATGTGTGTCTGTCACTATGAGCGGCTAGGCTGAAGTAGTAGTATTTGTCTTGTGTTTTAGTCTCTGGAAGCTTGTCACAAATGTGAAAGGTCATTGAGACCCGAACCCTGGAGTCCTGTTTTTCTGGTGGTGAATATTTCAATCGTAAAATAATGGACATACTGTAGACTAGGGAGTTGTAATAATAGACTATAATTGGTAGACAATCTACACATCTAAGGGTATTCTTCTTCGTGCCTCTCGTGGAAGTAATAAACCCTGACCTTAAGACCCCCTGCTGCTTTTCAATTAGTTTGATACCGTTGGGTTCATGTACACTAAAGGAGATATTGAAATACTCGATCATTTTACTGAATGGGTAAACCAACTGTTTGTAGGCTAAATGGTAATACTGTCATGTGTTTACATACATAAGCTGTTCTACTAATCGTATTATTTTTTTATTATTATAAAGTACTGATCTTATCTATCAGAATAATGGCTTATCCAAGTTAGACTTTCTCAAGGACTCCACCCATGGAGGAGACAGGGTTGGCCTTATTTCATCACTGTGTGAAAATTCTCATCATCTTTCTCAAGGCTAAGTATTTTTGTAGCGAGGGGGAAAGAGTGAATGAGCGAGATGAATAATGCATGTTATAATGGTTTCTGTTTCTTTCTTTCAAAAGCTGAAAGTTATTTCACAGAATCACATACTGTGTGCATTTGCCTTGCTTCCTTTTATTGCACAGGTGACAAACTCAAGGCCCGGGGGCCAAATCCAGCCCATCACATCATTTTAAGTTGGCCTTGAAAGCAAATCATGTTCATTTTAACTTGTCATGTATAATAAATAAAAGTAGAGATTTGGCAATATTTTTCAGGGGGTTGTTCAACAATAATTCAACAAACGTTTATTTACTTCTGATTTCCAAACTGCTAAGCCATCACTTTGTTGTGTACAGTAATAATGTCATGAGACAATTTAAAATTGACTTGGTTTCCTCATCCTATTGGCCCAATGAGGGGAGATGAAGCTACAAAATAGCGCTCCTGTTATTGCGTATTGGCCTAGTTGATGTGTGTCTGGGAGTAATAGGTTGAGGGTGATAGTGGTGGTGTTGTGTTTGTGGGAGTTTGTGTGTGTGTGTGTTGTGTGTGTGTGTGTGTGATATTATAGGTTTAACTGTCTTTTAGGGGACCTCTTGAATTTTGGGGGGCCATTTTGGTGGACCCCACAAGTTCCGACCTTTTGAGGGTCAAGACTTGCTTTTAGAGTATTGGTTGAAATTTGATTTTGGTTGCAGTTAGGGTTAGGCAATCTCCTGTGATGGTTAAGGATAGGTTTAGGGGCTAGGAAATGCATTATGTCAATTAGATGTCCCTACTACGATAGAAATTTAATAAGTAAGTCGACTCAAGCTCTTCTCCCATGGATCTTAGGATGGTGGGAAAGTTCAAATCTGCTGCTATTTTCCATCTTTTATCAGTGGAGCTTATCAGCTGGCTTTCTCGTCTGCATGCCTGGCTTCAATAGTCCAGGGTCTTAGCTCAGGCTGCATGGTAACTGCTCTTTATCACTCTTACACAGAACTGTGCCTTTCTTTTCTTTATGCGTTTTCAAACAACACCTGTTTTTGAACTGTATTCTCCACAATATTTACCATCACTGCTGCAGCATAAATGCACAAGATACTGATTTCATTATTTAAAGGGAACATCGAGAAAAAAAATGCTCAATTTTCATTATGATTTCACCAATACGTTGATAATTCTTTATTGCAATTAATATTTACATTTGTATATGGGAACGGGGTGTCCTTGAGGAAATCGAAACATTTTTTGAAGCCTCTAAAGCAGTGGTCCCCAACCAAGTTACCAAGTTACCCAACCGGTACCGGACCGTGGATCAACTGGCACCGGGCTGCGTAGGCTGCACCCGAAATAATGTTTTGGAGCTGATTTAGTTTAACCTGTTCATTCTTTTGTGCTATGTTTGACTTGATCGTTGTTTTTGGCACCGCCTCTGGCCACTGTTGATACTATATTTTGTAGTGAGAAGGATGGTGTGGTTTTTAGAACAGTTGGTTGACAATGCACACTGTTTTGTCTCTGTGAAATCTGGCCCACGATAAGTTGCACTTTCTTTATAAGAATGTTGATGTGTGATACTATGCCCAAAATTAGATTGTTTGTTGATCCAACAACCTGTGACTGTGGTAACATGCTAGCTAATATTAGTTCTTATCCTCATCATCATGTTATATAATGCTGCCCTGTATGTTTAGCTTGTTTGCATTTTCGTTTGTGCCAGGTGTTTCCCTTAAAATTAATAGCTTTTGTTATTCAGTTTCATGATTGACTCAATATAATTTGCGTACATTTTTGTACATTTTGACCCCCCGGCCCGAAGTAAAAATCTCAAGCGTTGACCAGTCTGCAGTAATAAAAAGGTTGGAGACCACTGCACTAAAGTTCTGCCAGAAATACTACAACTAAATCCAGTTATAGAGGAAGACCTTGAGCCAGCACAATAAAATTGCCTCTGCTCGAGAATCTGACACATCTCAGGTAGAATAGGCTACTTAATAGAGTACTTTTTAAATAGTAATTATGTTCTGTTTCCTTTATGCATAGCTCCAAAGTGCAGGCTGAAAGCCATTCATTATTCTTATTGTGACTGTTTTTAAAATACACCACTTGGTAAACTGCAGTACAGTGGGCCCCCGTGTTACGAACTTAATCCGTTCAGCGGCTATGCTCGCAACTCGAATTGCTCGTATGACGGGCAATCCAAATCTATGTTAATTAGTGAATCCGTGCAACGGGCGCAATAACCTTAGGTAAAAACGTCACGACTTTATACACATATTAAAAATTTGTAACATAATCTACTGTACAGTTAAATTAAACAACATAAATATACAAAGGAAAAATGACATTTACCTTTGGGGTGACGTGACTTGAGCTGGGTGGAGGCAGAGGGGATCAGAGACAAACCCGCAGAATGTATTTATTTATTTTCTTAAATGAGAACTTTTCTCAAACGAGAACATATCACCGGCAATTTCCTTCTCTTTAATCCATAATAGAAGAAGCCTCTCGATTTTGTTGTTGACGGAGGTCCATCCCCTGGCAAGGAAAGTCTTGCCCTTAGAAGACTTGTTTGCTTTCATAGCTTCCTTGTTATTGAGAATTGTACCGATTGTCGAGCGGTTACAGCCATACTCACTAGCAAGGTTAACTATGCGTGTGCCTCCTTCGTATTTTTTTATTATCTCCTGCTTCGTTTCTATTGTCATCATCTTCTTACTTCTTCCTTTACCGCCACTTGCAATTTTAGAAGCCATGTCTAACAGATAAAGTTTGCAAAGTCTTCACAACACACCGACCAGCTGTGCCATCAAGCTAGATGAAGGTGTTTGGCCAATAGCATATTGGCATTTCTGTGATTGACATGACGCCGGCCAATAGCATATCCGCATCTCCGTGACTGAGACCGTGACTGTGACCTTAATCGACCAATAGCATATCGGCATCTCCGTGACTGAGACCGTGACTGTGACCTTATAAGACCAATAGCATATCGGCGTTTCCGCGACATGCGAGAATAGTTATTTTTGTTGATGCAGCAAAGCGAAAACAATAGAGCGGACACACTGACCGGCATGTTGGATTGTTCGAAAGGTTTGAGCATAAGAGGGGGATAAAAAACGCCGCGGTCCACGTTCTTAAGATGAAAAATTCGTAAAACAGGGAGTTCGTAAACTGGGGGCCCACTGTATTTGAAAGCAATGAAAGAGAGGAGAGGTGACTTGTTGAAGCTAAAAATAAGAGAAAACATCTGTCAACGGTATTGAAACACATTCACCTCTCACAAATAGAGGCTGGACTCAAGAGCATGCAGAGACAGGCTGGTGCAATGAGGAATTGGTTTATTGAGCAAGAGGGGGGAAAGGCAACTGAGGCCGACAAGGTGTAGATCAGGGTAAGGGAAGGGCTTGGTGGTAGGAGTGATTGGTTCCACCTGGTGGTGATTAGACTGATTAAAAGGAAAGCAGACTGACAGGCAGGCTAGACAAAGTGAACTGACTGGAGCTGGCAGACTTGATGTGCACCATCTCAAACATGTTATTAATGTGTCAGTATGTGATGCGAAGTTGTCACACCTCACTAAATGAGAGAGGTTTTACCATGACCACCATGTAACTCTGCCCCTGCTCAACCCTGAATTTTGTCTTTTGTCGAGCTAGCAGCACTTAGTACACTCATGAAGAGTGTTGGGAGTAATTTATTGCAAACGTAATGTAATTAATGTAATGCATTTTTTTTTGCTGTAACACGTTGCTGTAATATATTACACACAAAAATAGTAATATTGTACTCGTTACAAATGAGGGTAATGTAAAACATTACAATGCATTGTTAGCCTGAAAGTGGTGTCCCCCCCCCCCCCCCCCCCCCCCAAAAAAAAAAAAAAAACAATAAAAAACTGCGTGAGATCAGAGATAAATGCTGCTGCAGACGGCAGGTTGTACTTGGACAATATGTGCACAAGATGGACATACACCCATTACTCTCAGTTCGTCAGAGATAAAGACCAGAAGAATATAATCATTAGGTGCACTTTGTGTGTGACACTTAGCGAAATAGGACCCTAATTTGACAAACCATTTCGAGCAGTGCCATAGTAACTTGAAGTTAGCGAAAAGAAAACACGCGGAGGATTGCGCTCTCACGCTGGGGGATACCCCTTTATTCCTCAAGAGGTTAGGAGATT
The DNA here is from genome assembly GCF_059441005.1 of Hippichthys cyanospilos. Taxonomy (NCBI): domain Eukaryota; kingdom Metazoa; phylum Chordata; class Actinopteri; order Syngnathiformes; family Syngnathidae; genus Hippichthys; species Hippichthys cyanospilos. Next base: position 3,483,762 of record NC_142374.1, read on the forward strand.
CGTGGCGGAGACTTGCTGCCGCTTTCCACAGTAGATTCACCTGCATTTCGAAACCTTGTCAACAAGATCCCTGTCGCAACTAGCAATATTGACAAATTATGCTAATGCTAATATTCACTGTAGAGTACAATTGCTATTAATAATAGTCAATAAATAGTTCTGGTTAATGTGTATCAAGATGAAGCATACAAAACTCATGTTACAGTACATTAAACACCTTAACAATGATGTAGAATAGCTGCCAACGTTAAGCCCACCAAAACTATCTATTTTTGAAACATCTGTCCCTAACCTAGCCGACTGAACTTGAATTTGAATATTAATTTTGAAATTGTGAAATGCACTAACAGTTTTTGCCTACAGCATAAACAATGCATGACTATGCTGTGAAGCTAAGTAATTAAGGGACTAAAATACAAACAAAAAAAAAGATTTTGTATCTTGTATTTAAAAGTTTACAATACAATACAGATTAAATGATTGGTTTGTACTTGTTTTAACCTTTTTTCTTTCACTGGATGTGTAATGGGCGTAATGCAAGTAATGGGCTACATTTAGAATGGCACATACATATTTCCACTTGTGTTGCAGAGACTAATGTAAAAGTAATGCTATAATAGTGTAATGCATTACATTTCCACCACAGTAATATTCGTAATGTAACTACTTACTTTGACATAACAGTAATAAGTAATAAATAATGCATTACAGTACAATTTTGAAGTAGCTTGCCCAATACTGCTCATGATTGGAAAGGCGCGCTATTTTGGGACACTGTGAGCGAGCAAAGTCACGGCAGTACTCCACCTGCCCACCTGGTCGGAAGCTCCACGCATGCGGATGCATTTGAGCAAGCTGGGCTGGCAGAAGGGACAATGCGAGTGGGATCCATCGCTTATTATCATAGCTTATTCAAAAACCATAAGGGACCATCGATGGCCCACTGATTCGCAATTTAGTGTTTCCAATGTGTTAATGTAAGGCACCAAGTACAACATTTATATAGCAAACCTATGTCAAGACTTGCAGTGTAAAACACAAAACATGACATACAAAACTCATCAAAAAGGAGTGTGTAATTATGCCTGAGAGGTAGTTGACACAGTTCTATCAACTGAGACAAACATCCATTCATCCGAATCCTTTAAGCAGGAGTCAGGTCAAAATTTTCTTTGGAGTAGTATGCTCCATGTGTCCCCACGAATATAAACTCTATATTGATTATGACATTTGTGAAAATACCGTACAACATTAGTGCAAACAAAATTTAGCTTGACTTCTGCTCTTTCTTTCCATCCATCGATTTTTCTTTTCATTAAAATACACAAATAGTTCTCCTTTGTGTAATACCCTTTATTTATTAGTAGTGACCAAAGAACAAGAAATCACAAAAAAAATCATCAATAATTTGATTGTTCTTGTATATTTGTGGTAAGAATTTGGGCTGCCAAATATATCACAAAAAATGACTGTATAATGACGGTAATGGTTCCTGCAATATACATCTCCCTATAGAATTTTCCTCATTTGTTTGACTTTGACCAGTCATTTGTAACCTTACATGTACACTACCATCCACCAGGTCAGCAGAATCTATTAATTTTGTAGTAACACTGAGAATGAGAATTGGACCCCAAACCGACTGGACGCAAGTGGATAAAGAAAAACTGCCAATTTATTAATGAAAAGTGCATGCAACACGAGAGATACGAAAACACAAAAACGTCGAAGTAGCAGCCAAAACACATTCGAGAAATGCCATAAAGTAACAACTCAAAGCGACATAGAAAAGCCTATTTAATGTGCTTAACCTAATGTGCTAAACGTAAAACTCAATGAGAGGACGGATCCAGTAGGAGGGCGTTGTTGGATTACAAATTAAAAGTAGCGACAAAACTAAGAACTAGCAACACTTGGAAACAAAGGAGCAAAGCAAATACACACCCAACTAGGAGCTCAATAATACAAGTCATCAGGAACACGAGATCACAGGAGATAACCAAATTTGGGGCGGGGGAATCAAGCGTTTTTTTTATTCCCTATCCAATTTTTGCTGGCCTCTGATTTCAAAACTAGGTAAGTGTGTTACAAGAGTATTTAAAATTGATTTGACTTCACAGTCATACTGGCCTTCTGCAGAAACTATAACTACAATGTGGCCAATGATAAAAATGAGTTTGACACCCCTGATTTAGAGTATACATCTCAAAGTCCAGTCGCCGAGGCCATGTTTTCAATGCTGCTCTTTTTCAAATGATTTAAATGATTAGGTTAATTTTCAAGCTCCTGCAAAGCTTACTGACGAGCTAATCATTTGAATCAGGTATGTAGGGGAAAGAAACCTGGAAAACATGGATACAGTGTTCTCAAGATACAGGTCCAATGCGTTCAATTTACCTATCATGCATGTTTTTGGGCTATTAGGGGGAAACCTGAGTACCCACAGAAAACTATGAGTCAGATTTACCTTCTCCTTACCGGAGTCAAATGGTATGAAAGGAGCAAATGAAATGGCACTTGTCGTGGGGAAAAGAAGAAAAGATGACAGTTTTCATCAATTAAGAATCTTTTTGAGAACACGGGCAATTTATCTTCCACATCTGTGTTCCGTAAGTGGTCAATACCAGACTAGCTGGAGCGCTAACATGGCAGGACTGCTATCAGGCTTGAAGCAACATAGTGTTCCAACATGGAATACACCAGCAAGGAGATTTATTTCTTTGGGTTCGGGGGCAGTCGAATAGTCCTCGTGAGAGGCACCGGACTATCAGATACTGTAGGCCCGTGGTGAGGAAGCTACTGATCCTCTTTGCCAGGCCTAGTTTTTCTCTCAGTGGGGCATGAAGGATATACTCTACCAGCGGACCATTCATCACGTCTGGAGCTGAGGCAAAGCACGAAGGGTATCTGTGATGCTATAAGGCCGATATCGCTATCATCTCACTACCTGCCCCCCCCCCCCCCCCCCCCCAAAGCAAATGTCTCCTCAGAGGAGAAGAAAGCAAAACTAATTGTTCCTCTGCATGGTGTCAAGTCTCACTCATTCTGTTTCGATTACAAGCTATCCACTGGCCAGCTCTATCACATTCCATCTTCCCCTTACTGTCTTTCTCCCAAGGTTCAGGCAGTGTCCCACCGCCTTCTCACCAGGACCTTTATCAGGGAGACAGCTCTGCTCATTAAGGAGTTAATTTTCTCCCTCCTATCTCTGATTAGTGCAGTCAACCTAAAGCACTGCGAATTCTTTAAATTTTCTTCCTTGTTATCAAAAGAGGGAGAAGCAGAAAAAAAGATGAGAATGGGGGGTATTTAATCGTTTAAGTAGTCTTCCTGGGGAACCAGATTTCTTTTTTTCCCTTCTTCCCAGCAATCCAAAGAAATCTCTCTGAAAGTCGGCCCATCTCAGTAATTCAGTTTCTAAAGTGTGTGTGTGTGGATGGAGGGAAGGGGAAGAGGGCGGTGTTGGGGGGAGGTAGGGAAAAGCAGTGGCAGTGGTGATGGCGGGAGAGGGGGTGTGGGGTGGGTAGGGGGGGGTAGGGAGAGGAGGAAAAAAACGACTTGATGAAATTCCGCTATCAGCTCCGAACCAATATGCAAAATATCTCGCTGGAAATCAAATAGCTATTATGTTTTCATTTCCACGTCGGCGTATTTGCTTAATGAAGAGGAGACAGATCAGACCGGCAGAGAGAGTCTGCAGGAGCCGATAACCGCCAACGGCTCCCAGCTATCCGCGCAGAGTGACGCTCCCAGTCACTGGGCTTTTTTTTTTGCTGAAAAATAAGAGGTGGAAGAGATGGAGGTGAAGGAAGGGAAGAGAGAGAGCAGGAAGGTGGTGCTTTAACCAATGGGGAGAGTGCAAAAGTGATATTAAAAGGACCACAAAGAGGAATCAAGTAAAAGAGGAGATGAAAAAGATAAGGGGAGAAATGAGGAAGACGGCAGGTCACAAAGGAGAATGCCGGATAGAGACCGAGACAATCTTCTGTATTTAGATATGCATGCAGTTGTGGCAAAGAGGCCCTGAATTCCTTTGAACTCAAGCAATTTAAGACACCCGAGTTCCTGTGTAGGTATTTGGCCTGATTTAAAAAAAAAAAAAAAATCACATGTGGAAAAATGGTGTAATTTATTAATTCATCATAATTATAATGAACTTTTTAAAATGTGTTTAATTTAGCTGTGTGCTGTCAGGGCCTTCAAGGCCTTCTCTTTAGGCCCAAACGTCAGCAAAACTACCTGCACTTAAAACTGTGTGTACATTTCAAAAGTAATGTATATATTTATTTGCAGCGGTAATTGCTCTTCCTTAAATAGCGTATTTCTTGCCTGCATAGCGTCGTCTTTTTTGGGTTATGATCATTATTTTCATTGTTGTTGTTGTTGGGCCCCTGTGTGTTATGCTATACCAGCGTGACCTTGACACAGATTTGCAGGCGCCGCACAGTTGGAACAACACGATATATAGAAAAAAAGAAACAAACAGATTTTAATTTCCAATTCATGAGGCCTGTCAACACTTTTGCATTCTCTGGCAGTCTTTTTAAAAGATGAAAAAAAAAATCCTGAACAGTGTGAGAATGACTCGGACTACGCTTGTAGCTGGCTAGCCACTTCTTTACTTCTTTACCAGATACTGTGGCAAACGCCTATGATATACCGTGGAACCTCTAGATTCGAATTTAATCTGGTCCGGAGTGCAGTTTGTATTCTGAATCATTCTTATAGTGAATCACATTTTAAATGTAAATTTGTTCCAAACTCGAAATAAACGTCATTTTAAATATATTTTACCTTACTTTCCAAATATCGTGATGTTCAGTAGATGTCAGGCAAATGACAGAAAAAATGGCTGTAAACAATCATTTTACTTCCACTTGAACTTTGAATAAAAAAAACAACAACATTGAAACTAATTTTCATCAATTTTTTTTACAAAAAGGCTGCAAACAATAGCTCTATTTCTACTTGAACTTTAATTTCAAAAACCTGAAAACATTGAAACTTTAATTTTCATCAGACTTTTCTTTAAAAAAACAATGGCTGTAAATAGTAGTTTTAATTCCACTGAAAAACACTGAAATCATTGAAACTTGACATCATCTTTTTTTTAATTTAAAAAAAAAAAACACAAAACATTTAAAGTGTAATTTTCATCGGAATTGATTAATGCAATAATGGATGCAAATGGACCGAAAGTGAGGTTAACCCACTCCTCAAAAAACGCCTGGGTACCCAGGCTTTTGCATTCACATCACCGGAAAGCTCTCTCTTGGCGCTTTATGGGAAGTGTTGAGCATTAGCACGATAATGCATTAGCACATTAGCACTGGCAGCTTTCCCATGTCATGCCATGAATACAGGCCCTCTTAAATTTATTAAAGCACCCAGGTGAAGCCTTGACATCTCAAGGTAGGCCTACTTTGCTGCCATGCCCCTTCGCCTGTGTTGTGTCTTAGGAGCACACACTCACAAAATGCTGATAATGACTATTACTTGAAAAATTTATATATATATATATATATATATATATATATATATATATATATATATATATATATATATATATATATATATATATATATATATATATATATATATATATATATATACACAATAAACTAATCTTTTTTTGATTATCTTCTCCACTGTTTTATTGGTTACTCAAGTAATGACCACCTGTGCTTGACTATGTTATGCTAAGTTAGCTTTTGAGGTAGTAACATGCACCAAGAGGTTACAATTGGGTGAAAACGAAGATTGTTTGTTCAGTGTTAATTCCCTTAAAAACAACAATTAAAAGCTGTGTTTTTGTTATGTCTTGCAACGCCGTGCAGAAATAAGCACCGCACTCGGATAAAATATCTTTCAAGGGGTCACCGATGAATTGTTTTGAATTTGTTAGTGGTAGGATGTGCACGGCCTGTTACGAGTCAGAAGTTGAATGAATTATTTCTTTGCATTTCTCTCTTTACACTGATCAATAAGTGGCTCCTCTCCAGTCACATTTGCTTGCTCCAGTCCTTTCCTGTCTTCTTTAAATATCCTTTGCTTGTGTTTTTCTTACTGTGTCTATCATTGTCTAATACAAGTACACCCCCACGCTCCCTTTTTTTTTCCCCCGTGCGTTGGGTTATTAGCGTAAGAGCGGTGAGGCTTGCGTCTGTTTAATCAGGCTTGTTGAGCATACAGGTTTGATGTGCGTTGTCTCAGTGTTTAATCACCGAGCTGCCTGCCGCAGGTTTGATGTGGATGGAGAGTTAATAAAGCAGTATCTTGGATGCCTTCATCAGCTGCATCACTTTGTTCTGCCTCTCCTCTTGCCTCTCCAAGACAGACAGCGACAGTCCCTGAGCAGCAGCTCAAGCATTCTCCTCTTCGACAAAATTCTTATTGGTTTCATCTTGATGCTGTCGTGTGACAGCAAGGACTTATATTCATCACCGCGTTAAGTACTGTTTTTTAATTTTAACTTCGGCATACCTTCACGCCATCATCTGTGTGCATTAAGCCGCTGAGTCGGACCACGGCGAGTGTTTGTGAAGGTAGCGGCCCATTTGATCTTCTCTGGGTTTGTGCATGGTCACCTAAGGTCACCAGTGGTCTGCAAAATGTTGCCAAAGGTTGCTCCTTTTGTAGACACTTCCCAACGTTCGCCCCTCAGTGGGGTAGGGGCTTTAGGGATTCTCTTGTCCATCACTGCCGGTCGTGCAAAACACTCACTGTCAACTATACAATGGATTTACAATACAAATAAAGCTTATCCTGATGGGGAATTCGCTCCAATTACATTTACATGTACAGTATCATCACAGTTCAGGGCTGAATCATTGATTTCGTTTGCACTATAAGCGAGAATAGAAAATGCGCAATCTTGTAATCGCAAAGGCTGCGGTTTAAATGCTTATTAATTTGTTATTCATAGAAGGCTTAGCTGATGCTGTCTCACTACTTTTTGGTCCATATGATACATCGAGTGAATGATTTAAGAAGTGTTGTCCACATTTACAAAACATCTATCATTAAATGATGTGATATGTAGAGTGGTAATTACCACTGGTAATTAAAAACACTGAGTCATTTTCTCGTGGTGTATATTAGAAGTTGAGTGACTAAGAAGTGCAGTCCACGTTTACAAGTTTCATGAAATGAAGTCATATTTAGGAAGTGGTAAAGCCACTGATTTGTTTGCAATTGAGCTATGATACCTGCTTGGTGGTTGTGGGTTCAAATCTTTTTGCATACAGTTATGATGACGCATCGATGCATCGTCTTTTGTAGTGCAGTACTTTACTGTTCAATCCTAATCATTGACAAACACTGGCAGACAAAAAAGTCAAGATTTGGATTCAATTACTATGTATTGTTTCATTAGTTTTATTCGTGTTACTGATTTTTACAGTTTGTTATCGCATGACCAATTTCACCATATGTCTGCACGCTTTGCACGCAGTGCTATACAAATGAAATTGAATTGAGTTGAGTTAAATAATGATCTTGTTTACAGTCACTGGATCAACTGGGGGTACAAAATTTTACAAAAATATTTGAGAAGCACTGCATTACATTAACCAGAATGGCAATAAAATTGGAATGCAATCATAAATTGAAAGAAGAGAAATGGGCATCAAAAATGATATAGGGGTTGGGTAGGCAGTTTTGAACTGAGTGACAAGAGTTTCTTCTTTTTGTCTGCAGCAGTGTTGTTGGCACAGTGCACGCTTTTTTTCTTTGTCTTGTGTGGCGATCCGGGGCAAATCAGGTGCAAACTGGACTCAAGCTGTCAAACGTTGTGGGCATATTTGCGCTGGTATGTCTTTAGCCCAATACACGTTGTGAATAGGATGCAAAAGAAGTGCAATTAAAGGCGTTATCAGCGTCCGCAGTTCATTCTTTGTGGGTTCAGCCCACAGTAGTGTAAAATGTCTTTACATGTTTTATTAATCATAGGCTGATCCTTATCTGATTGCGTGTGAATTTACTGATATATGCATGTGGTCTTTTTTTATGCAGCAATAGCATAATTTTGAGATAGTGGTTGTATTAGTTTGTAGAGGTGAGTTCATTCATTATTTGATCGACACATTTTATTCACAGGTTCAATGTGTTTACAAAATCATTTCAACTCATTTTCACTCTATAACTAATAAATGTTCGACTGGATAGAAGTTTTTTTTTTTTTTTTTAATGTGTTCATGAGCCAAACGTTTCATGCGTCTGGTGCTGACCTGTGCTTGCTATGTGGGCAAGCTTGTTATCATTTTCAGTTGACAATAATGACCCTCTGAGATGGATCAAAACAGATTAATTTTGCTGATCAATTCTTTTTCCACAAATGTAATATTAAGCAGAATGCCGTGTTTGTTTAGACCAGTGATTCTCAATCATATTTTGCCAAACCCCCCCTCTAGGAAAGAGAAAACTTTTCACCCCCAACTCGACACGCTGTCGAAAAAAAGCAATATAAATCAACTTTCAACAGCTGTTAATTATTTGTTTGTTATTTGTTTATGCAGGTTACAGCTTAGTCCAAAACAGAAAAAAAATAATCAAGTGCATCAAAGTCTTTTAAACTATTACGGCCAATAGAACATACTGTATTATTGTGTGAAGGCAAGTATTCCAATTATTCGTGCGATGACTGCTTGCATTTTGCTTATTATTCATAATTTTCCCACGGCAAAAATCCCATTGACTTTACGTTGGGTGATTTTACGTTTCATATTTACAGCTTTCACATTTGATATTTTCAATATTTAGCTCATTTATCTTGCCTTAGGGATCATTCTCATCATTCCAGTAAGTCCAGTAAGTCATACATTCCAATATTTTCCCATAATTCCATATTTTTCACCCTTTATTATTTCACAATTCATTTTCAATGGGAGAATCCCCCATTCATTCCCAATGGAAGATTTAACATTTCACATTTTGAGCTTTCCCATTTCACGTTCATAATATTTACCTCTTTCAATTCACCTCATGGATCATTACCATCATTCCAATAATTCATACATTTCCCATTAATACATATTTTCGCTTCAATATTCCAATATTAATTTCCGATGTGAAATTTAACATTTCACATTTTGAGCTTTCCCATTTCACGTTGACAACATTTAACTCATTCATTTCACGTTGGGGACCATTTCCATCGTTCCAATAATTCATAAACATTAATAGTTTCCCATAATTCCACATTTTTCACCTATAATAATTTATAATTAATTCCCAAAGGCATATTTAACATTTCACATTTGAAGCTTCCCCATTTCACATATACATCATTCAATTCATTCCTTTCACATTTTCATCATTACTAATATTCACACATTCCAATAATTCATCACGATTTTAATAACACTACCTATAATTCCTCATTCATTCCCACTGTTCTCACCAAAATTTTGTAACCGTCCTTTTTCATTACTTATCCGATTTACACTATTCCAACTTTAATCGATTACTGCGATTGTCGCCATTCCATGAGTGCGTCCATTTTCCTCTTCCCATAATTCAAAATGTTCCCACCATTCCACTTTTTTCAGTTTTTCCTTTGTATCTTCTACTTTATTTGGCCTATTCAAACTGTTCCAACTTTGTAATATTCAGAACACTTCATAGATTCAAGCCATTCAAACATTCCACATCATTCCACCATTCAGCGCATCTCCCGTCAGCGTTTCCTAATTCACACGCAATTTCTTCAGGAATTGCACATTTTCTAGTTATAAATAATATTTTCGGGTTGAATTACCATTTAACACTCTATAAGGCTCTTACAGTATACTTGATAAATGATAGACTTGAGGCTCATAATTTGCTACTGTCCAAAAATAAAGATGCCGTTATAATGTATAGATGCTTATTTATTAAATCTTGATTTGCAGAAACACCAGGATTTACAGCTGTTTCATTTCGTTTGTTAATCTATGGTATGTTTATATAAAACAGCCTCTTCTTTTGCTAGCTCTCCCGGAAATATGTCTCAATATCGTTTTGATCTTTTTTTTTGTCCTGTTTTGTTTAGCCAACACCATTCTTCATGAATAGACACCTTTATAAATTGAAACCACAGTTACCTCAAGTAAATAAAATGATCTGGTTATTACTTAATCATTCCAATCTTTGTCAATGAGGTATTTGTTGGTGTTTCGGTGTCTCTTGGCTTCCATTTTTCAATGTTATGCTTACATTGTATTTTCCTGTTATCATTAAATTTAGGAATTAGGAAGCCCAAGGCTCTTTATTTTTTATTTTAGCAGTGGATTGTACGTCATTCACAACTTGGAAATTTCAGTGCTATTTGATGAATTCATTCTAATTGATAATATATACTGTATATGCCTCACGCCTTTTTTCTCCGTCTCGGAAAAGTTCAGTTCAACTTTCCCAATGGACATATCACAGAAAAACAATTAATATAGCTTTAATACTTCAACTTGCAAATGAAGCGGAAAATGCACCACTTCAATCTTTTAGCCCCCCACTATCCTCTGTACCAACTCTCTAAGACACAAGTAGAAGATATTTCTCCTTGGATAAAAGAAGAAAGCCAAAACTTTTTCTGTAGCATTCAATGTCCGAAAGCAGTGATGCAGTGATTGATTCATTAAACTGGGGCTGTAATAAGGACAGAAATCGCAATTCACACTTACGTTTGAAACACAAAATGTAATTGGAATTTTATACAGAGAAGTCCCTTTGTACAATTATGATTAAAGCAAAATTAATTGTATGAAAATGTCCTCATAGATACTGAAAACTAGATAAAGCAACGCTCGGACGGCATGGGCCTAATTCTAAAAATATTGTGTATGAGATCGATCTTTTTCCCCCCCTCTCGACTATCTTTTTTCTCTTATGAAGGTCCAAATCTAGCTATGTTAATTTTATCTGAAATTGGAGTGAACCATGCAGGCGTGGAAGTTGAAATTAGCCTAAAGATGTTTCATTTACAAAGACAGAAACACTTTGTCAGGCAGCGATTGTTTCCAAGCATTATCTCTGCCTGCTTTTAATTGCTTTGCAAGTGAAATTAACAGAATTAGAAAAATTGCCTCTCCCTTTTTCTACAAGCTTCTTCATTCACGGGCATTGTTGTGTGCTTTGTATAGATTATAGGCTCCTTTGTTTCAGCATTGTAAATATAGACGCCCCAAGTCACGGCTTTAGTTCTGAAACAATCCCTCGACTGGTTTGACACAACCAAATTCAAATTAATTTTCAACCTGTCTGGAATGAGGCAAAGGAGTGGAGAAAACTAGAAATGCGCTTTTCTCTCTGGATCAGATGTGAAACCTTGCGCTCTTTCTTATTTCTAGCATTCCATCATCTGGTGTTCTCGATTCTGTCTCACTCAGGATCCTAGGTCCTCTTAAAAGAAATGGTTACCTTGACCCGCTCATGAAAGTTATCCACCGTTTTTCAGGAAGCAAAAATGACGACTACTGTTTTGTGGCAACAAACCGGCAAACGAAGAATCACAACTGAGGCTTGAACTACAGCAAACAAGAGACGGTCCTGAGCTCCCAATGTACTATTTTAAGAAGGCTGATATATTAATCTTAAAGAGGGGGCATTAATAATGAAGACGCTTTTTTCCCCTCTTCATGGATGTAATCTTCAAACAGGCTAAAATAGATCAAAAGTACTGCATAATTACTATGGTCAGCAGGGATTGTGAAATTGTAATTGATATAGATCAGCCCTTCACTAATCACTCTTTTAGCTTCAATTTTAGGTATACTGCAATTTGGCTTTGGGTCCCCTTTGGCTTCTGCCATTAATCTTATGGATTAGATCGTTAAGCGGGTCCTTGTCTTGAAAACGTTTTTTAACCGTTTGCTCAATTTGCATTTATTTGTCTTTTTTTTTTTTGGTTTGTTTGTTTGTTAATTTTTCAGAGTTTGACTTTCTCCTGTTTTTTATGTGTGTTGGTACTGGTAGATTTTGACAATACTGACCATTTTTTAAGCACTTTAAATGCCTCTAATTTAAGATGCGTGGTTTGGTGGATTGTAAATAAAGACCAAGATTACCAAAGATCAACAAACCATTGACATTACTTGGAGTTTTTTTTACACTGTACAGTACTACCCACATTTACTTCTCACCAGCCAGCGACTGATTGTATTGATAGTACTGTATGTTATTGAAGCATGTGTTTTTCATTTTCACCCATCCTTGTCTTGCAGGTTCCCTTGGTGAACTTGATGGCAATGAGGACAGCACTCTTGACAACCTGAGCCTCTCAGGAGAGGAGGCAGAGGCCTCTGACCCAGATGATTCAGCAGAGGGGGACAGCAGTAGTCCACCATCGTACAATGAAGGTGAGATGCACAGCACAAACCGAAAAGAGAAAAATAATTTTCCATGAGTATTTGAACTCATTTAATAATCTGTACTCTGATACCATGGTTGTCGAGTTTGATAAGTGAAGAACAGACTCTTTACAGCCAAATTTGTTTCTTGCATGGTAAAAGTTATTCACCCATTCAAATTTACTCATTTTTTTTAGGGTTAATTTATCCATCTCATTTAAAGTACCATAAATCCATGTCCAAATTTGGTTGCATTAAAATAGGGTAACAATTGCCAGCTTTCCTTTTCACTTTTTTTGGGTTAGCCTGTTTCCAGTACATAGATTGTTTTGGGAGTGAATTGAGATTTTTGTTAACACACGGCATTGCTTTCATTGGTTACTTTTTATAATTTTCTCAGTTAGTGCAACAGAAAGAATATTATAAAGTTCAAATAATGAACTTTATAATAAAGTGCAATTACCTAAAAACGCCTGCAGATGGAGACAAAACAACATAAATACAGCCAACCCCCTATGGTCGTGACAGTTGTTTTGTTTTTGTCGCAAAGCGGGGAAAATACCTTAAAAAGGAGATGAAAAAACTCAGTATTCCACTACACTACATGAAAAAAACCTAAGTCATGGACGCTGTAACCCGGGTGCGTGTGTGTGTGTGTGTGTATATAATATATATATATATATATATATATATATATATATATATATATATATATATATATATATATATACAGTATATATGCTGATAACTTGATAACTGATTATATTCATCACTATATTTCCTACAAAATCACCCCTATGCATTCTGAAGCTTAGTTTGCGCTTCAGCAGATTGTCTTGAGCATTGAGTTGCGCCAATGCGATCATCTTTTGATTTTTTTTTTTTCATTCGTACCCAATAAATTGGCCCATCAGCATATTTTAAAATATCTATATATTAAAAAAAAAAAAATCCTCAGGCTCCATCTAGCGACCGGTAAATCTGTCCCCTCAATGCACCTCTTATCCCATGCCTCACGCTTGTACCGTCTGATAGCGGAGTGTTCAGTCATATTCTTTTGACTTATTCAAGATTTCTCTAGCTGTGTTTTTGTAATCTCAAAAATTCCTGCACTTGTGAAATTTTGGGCTGGAAGTGATAAGCGTCTGTTGGTTCGCTTGGTTTGATAAAGCCATGGAAATTCTGTCAGGTGCTAATCGAGACAAGATTAGAGATTAGGAAAGTGTGTTGAGTGTGTGTGCATCTGTGTGTGTGTGCGTGCACGCGCATACATATGTGCATGCAAGAAAAAGGTGAGCGCTAGGTTATAAATATAATAGAATATTAAAAAAAAAAACTTTGTCATGAATGGGGCTCCTTTGTTTCGGTTTAGTTTAACCTAATTTGTTCTCCTCCGCCCCCATTATTCACCATCCCATCATACCCTTCATGTACTCTTCTCTTTTCATGGGTTCCTCAGTTTCCCAGCGCTGCCATTATCAGTTCTCTATAAATCAGCCGTGTTTGACGAACCTGCTCTTTCAACCTGGGATCAATACCAGGTCTTTATCTGGTCAGTGCTGGCTAATAAGCCAAGGACCCTTATCCACCATCAGGGAGGGAGGGAGGGAGGGAGAGAGAGAATCGTCAACATACACTTGTACACACGCAGGCGATAACCAAGAAAAACACATTCTAGGAGTAATACAACAATGTGTTCAAATTCCATCCATAACATCCTCTTTCATTTTGTAGGAAATTTGATTATTGCACACACACACCCCTCCCAGCATGTGTTCTTTCGTTCTCTGTCATAGGTTTATTTTCAGCCTTTTCTTTTTCCGCTCCCTTTTCAGAATTTCTCACCAGTTGCAAATACGTGTTTGTTTTTGTAAAAAAAAAAAAAAAAAAGTTCATCATATTTTAGATCACAGGAAGCCAGGCCAAAAGCTCACTGATTATTCTGTTCGACCCAGTTTTGACCTCTGATTGCCTTTTTTTTTTTTTTTAACCAATCGCATCCATGTCTAAACGTGTGTTGTTTTAGATAATGTTATATAATTTAAATACTTCTGGTGGACTTTTGACTTTTATTATGATGGTTATTTATTAGGGATGGGACAAGAAACAAATCCCATGATATATATACATATATATAGACAGAGGACATATTTGACACAGCCTGGTATTTTCAAACATGATCAGTAGCAACAGCATCCATGTCAGCATCAAAGCTTGCTGTCATTTTTGGATATTAAACCGCCTGTGAAAAGTAGTCCGACTGCTCTTGGGTGCGCTCGAGTACTGCTGAATAGCAGCTAATTAATGCTGGATTCTGTACTAAACACCCAACAATAAAATCATAGTCAGCATAATGAAGTCACTTTTGAGTTTTCTGAATCGGCCATTGAACATGATTTCAGAACAACGTTGTGTTGTTGACATCGGGAGTCACAACTTGCGACTCACTCCAGGAGAGAGGAACAGTTTGTACAGTAGAATGGAAGTAGCCGACCTACTTCCGGGAAGAACTTCGAACATAAAAGTGACCCAAGGCGCTCGTGTCCATACATTATTTGGTATGATAAGGTTTATTTTGGCCAATGCAAATACTTGGGTGTGGGAGGATTCCGGTGAGGCCATGGGAAAGACTTTGAGCAAATTCTGGGCCACCATCCGACTCAGGAGGGGGAGGCAGCGCACCCTTAACACTGTGTACAGTGGAGAAGGGGTGCTGCCTACATCGACTCGGGATGTCGTGAGCCGGTGGCCAGAATGCTTCGAAGATGTCCTCAATTCCACCAGCAGCAGATTCTGGAGATTCTCCAATCTGTGGGGTTGAGGTCGCTTATGTGGTCCAAAAACTCCTTGCTGGCAAGGCCATCCTAAAGGTACTGGATGTTGTAGGGCTGTCCTGGTTGACACGCCTCTACAACATCGCATGGACAACGGGGGCCGAGCCTCCGAATTGGCAGGCCGGGGTGGTGGTCCCCCTTTGAAAAACTGTATACGGCGTATTTAAGAAATAAAAACTGTTGATAAAATTTGCAAGGCAAACAGTTGTTAATAATGGCATATTGTTGCGCTTCGGATCCTTGCGTTTAACCTGAGAAGAAATGCTCCACAATGATTCACAAAACTCTTTCTAAAAAAAATAAAGAATAAGTAAAGAATTTCGAGCCTTGAGGAATGAGGATGCAATGTGCCAACCACTCATCTGCCATCTGTGTTTGTATTGAGATTTCTTTGTTTTGACTACATTAGTTGGGGAGACAGGAATAATTTGCAGACCTTTGTGTTTCATTTGAAAACATTTTTATGGCTTTATAGACAGCAATGAGAAGAGAGGGAAATCCAAGATATGGTGCTTGGCTGGACTCCAACAAGGAATGTTTGGTCTCATACATTCTTTCTCTCATGCTTCACCTTGGCCTCAAGAGACCGGATGCATGAGTCTCCTTTGTTTAAAACTGTGTACATGTGCAAGATAGTTGACTCTTCTTTTTCCATATATGTCAGTGATTTGCCATGAGCAAGTGTATCACTCTTTTTCCATATATGTCAGTGATTTGCCATGAGCAAGTGTATCACTGAGAAATACAAGTGTTCTACTGAGAAATACATACAAAAGGTTTTGTTTTTTTTATGTTAATACTATAGCAGTTGGCCCCAGAGTAATGAGTCAAAATGTATTATTTAAAATTATGAAACCAAATTTAGTGGAATAGTGTCATTAAAAAAAAAAAAACCTAAAATGCTAAAATATTACTTTGGAAAACATCTCAAATTGTCATGGAAATTTTTTTGTCATTTTGTTAATTGCATTTGGCTGACCGATCAAGCAATTAAACATTACATTTAAGAGCAAAGAAAGATACATTTGCGCAGCACTGATCTTTATTTTTTTTTTGTGAGTCCTATCTATAAAATACACTAAATCATAATGGGCAGCCTTATGAATGTTTCCTTTTCTGTTATTCTGCTCTTCACTCCGTTGAATGTTTATTGGATTGTGCATTTGTAGATGAATACCACCACTCCAGTCGTTGGTACAGCTGATGCAAAGGTTTCACCCCAAAGCTATTGCAAGGTCACATCTATCTTGTGTCACCCTGTGTACTGGCACTACGCATATGCAAGAAGGAAGAAATCCTCAAAGAGGGAAACATATAGAAATGAGTTAGGAGGTGAAATTGTTGGATGACTTTGCCCTGCCAGTCTGACAGGGGAAGTTCACCTTATCAGATTGATGGAGACTGTCTTGCTATTTGGGGGAAGGGAGGGTTTTGGCAGAGAAGTGTCTGTCGACTCCTCCTGATACCTGCCTCCCTGTCTGAGATGATATGGAAGATAATATTGATAATATTAAATGCAATAACTGTGTCTCCAGCTCCCCTCCCATGCTCCATCCCCTACAGGATAAAATCAATGTGCCATTCAATGTGATTTATAGCTGAAAATAATGGCACTATTTAGGCGAGTTGGGGGGAGGGGGGTTATTTGCGTGTGTGTGTGTGTTCATGTATGCTTGTGTTTGTCTTGTCCTTTGTTGTTTGTACAGTATGTTGCTGCATAAAGTGTCTAGAATAATTTGAAAGATAGATGTCAGATGTATTGATATGTGTGTACGAGTGTGAGATTAATAAGAGTTTAGCTGTATTTGACAATGCAGATTCAATCTTTCAACGGTTACATTATTAATGTTGGCATTAAAGGGTGTGTCTCATGGTCTTCGGGCCTTTTATGGTGCGTATTGATTGAACGCTCTTTATCAATGTGGGCATGTTAGGGTAAACACAGCCTTTGAGCAGTATAAACCAAAGTGTTGGAGGCTAGAAAACGGTTACGGTTACGAGTTAAGGTCTCTTAAACTCAATTATACCAAGATTACTCACACAAACACACACTCACGCATAAATATATATATATATATATATATATATATATATATATATATATATATATATATATATATATATATATATATATATATATATATATATAGGTTCCCGTGTTACGAGATTGCGGTTGGGGTCGTCAGGCAATATTTTAGATTCCTAGTGGGGTTTTTTGTGTATACTTTTTGTTCGATAGCCCATATCAAAAACATCTAAAAGCCCGAGTTGGGTCAAAGTCTTTCTCAGGGGTTAAAATAGAGTGCTGTGGCACCAGTGTCTGATTTAATAGACTTTGGAACTAGATTTGTTGTGGAAACTCGAATTTTATTCAACTCCAGAAGATAGCTGTTGTAGCATCATCTGTTTAATTTCTGCCTAATCTCTGGCTCATCAAAATTGCATCACAAAGCAAATTCATATAAAACTTATCAAAATAGAAGCATGCCACATTTAGCGGAGTCACTATAATTGAATTTAGCAACAAATTATTTCATGGTTCAAGCAATTTTTACGATATACTATATTTGATGTCTGCAGAAACCATGTTAAAATCTCTCAAAGGCCTTCGCGTACAACTAAGCATACTTGTAGCCTCGTTTGTGAAGTTCTGATTTAGCCAACCGTTGAACAATAGTATGAAGACCATTTAATCATGGAAAATGCAACCTGGTGTAGATCTTGGAAGGAACTCTATTGACCATTGCAAATTAAAAAAAAAAAGGTATGACCATTAGATCCAGATTGAGAAACCTTAATTTCATATAACCCTTGTACTGAATGTGATGCAAGACTTCAAGAGCAAGAAAGATAGTCAGATAGTCTAGGGTGCTGTGATGTAACTATTGATCTAATCTTGACTAATCACGAGTTGTGCTAATAGGGAGGGACACAGCCGTTTGATAAACAGACTGATAACAGCTGCATGGGCAAAGTTCACAAATACACATGGATGTATCAACGCTTTGTATTAACACACACGTGAAGATTTTTGTGACCCACACACACTCTAATCAGATCATGTGCTGAACCACACTAAGATCTCTTTGATCACAGAGCAGGGGCTCTAATCAGCTTAATCAATGGCAGGTATATCAGTGTTGATTAGAAGAACACTGGCAGCCTCAGTCTTTGCTAAATGTGACTGGGCAAGGGGGAAAAGATAGCGATAAAGTGTGTGTACGTGTGTGTGTGTGTGTGTGTGGGGGGGGGGGGGGGGGCAGCCTGCCATTCCACATCTAGTGAAGGGTATGTGAGAAAAGGGTGGTCGGCAACGATAAAGGCAAAAATATGAGGTACTAGCCAACGACAAGTGAAAATACGGTAGCCCCAAAATGTGAAAAGGAGGGAGTTGAAAGCAGAAAGAGTGAAAGCATCATCTCAGTTTCTCCAGAGGAATGAAAGGGCCCATCGCTGTGTGGCGAGGTGTTGTGTTACACAGCTCAGGTAGTCATTTCACAGCTGCCTTTGATCAACAGACAGGAACAGCCTCTGCCCAAACGTTCACACACATCGCACGGGCAAATAAACTACATAGGTTGGGAACACACACCAGATTAGTTCAATGAACGTCCAAAATACATTTGAATGCATTATATTTACAGTACATGTGAATTACAATTCACAATTTAGCCTTATGCTAACAGGAATCTGTGTGCTTTTTATCTAGAGCCGAGGACGCAAGACGTTCGAGGAGACCCAGATGAGGGCGATGATGATGGGGGTGAGGAACATCCGGCACGCAGTGCTTGTAAAGAGGAAGATGAGGGGGAGCAAGTGGATAGAGTGTTGCAGTGGAGTGGTCCAGGTGAGTGGTCACATGATTGTTTTATTTTAATTCAGTCATTCTTTTGGTGTTGACTTAAATAAAAATGCAATATTGAAGGTACGCAGTGTCCTGGATGGAAAGTCAAATGAATGATTACATTAAAAAAAATGTGGTGTGATGTACAGTAGTGTCGAGCCAACCCATGGTGGCGCCTCAAGCTACTGCATTAGATCTCTGCTTATAAAACCATAAAAACAATCATGTGCTCATGTGATAGCTTCTAACTTTCTTTGTTCGGGAGTGGTCTGAATAAACATGCTGAGAATTACTTATAGAAAAACACAACACTACATTTTTATTTGTGGTTAAAACAATGTATTTGTTATTGTGGGACTCATGGATTTGACATGTTTAGTCTTTTCTCATCGTAAAGAAATACTTCACTATTCAGCAGCAAAAAAGGTAATGGTTTGTCTATCATTAATTTGGTCATTGAATCATTATTTAGTACAATTATATTTTACCAAGTCACCCCTAGGAAAGTGAAAACTTTTCGCGCCCCCTCCCTCGACACGCTGATTATAAATAAGATTGTTATCTATAGGAATTGTATAAGTATACCAAGGTATACCTAAACAGGGGTAGGGAACTCCGGTTCCGTATCCTGCCTATTTTCAATGTCTCCCTCACCTTTCACACCTGGTTCAAATAATCAGCTCATCAGCAAGCCCTGTGGAAGCCTGATAACGATTCTGATCATTTCAATCGGGTGTGTTGAATGTGAGACACATCAAAAAACAGGCTGGATATGGCTCTCGAGAAACCAGAGTTCCCTGCCCCTGACCTAAACTGATCTTTAAACATTAACAAAAGAAAAAAAAGCAATATAAATCAACTTTCAACAACTGTTAATTATTCTTCACAGGGTTTAAACGGGTTACAGCTGAGTCTAAAACAGAAAAAAATAACAGTGCCTGAAAGAGCCTGAAATTTAAAAAAAAGAAAAGAAAAAAAGAGATGAAAATCCTTTCTAAATTGCAATTACACTTCACATGACAAAAACAAAGCATTTTCCCTGGGGTCAGCCTCACCACCCCAGGCGGGCCCACCCCACTATTTTAGAAGCACTGATTTAGTACAATACTATTATAAAGACGGTTTTACTTGCCGTATACTGATAACATCTTATGTGGTCACAGGCCTTGTCTACACGTAACCGGCTTCATAGTCTCCCTATCGCCGTTGTTTGTTTATTTTAAGAAAATATTGTCTATATGAAACCGCATAGTGTGGATTAAAATTTGTGTACAAGCATGCCAAGTCGCTAGGCGGCAGTAATCGCTCAAATTCTGTCCAATCAGAAAAGACTTCCGGCTCTGACGTGTCCAATCAGAAAGAACATCCGCCTATGAAGTCACCGATATCCGCATCTCTGGAGGGAAAAAGAGTAGCGTGATGATGCAAATCTCTGTTGAAGCTGGTCACACGCAACCACGAAACCAGACACTTGGACAAACCTACACTTTGTCCAGAGGTTTTGAAACATTTGATTTTGATGAAAGAAAACAAAAAAGCCCCGCCTCCTTTTCCAAACCGGAGACATTTACTGCCCGTTTACAAGAACCCCGGCGACATGTAGACAAGTCCTCAGTTGGGTTTGGTCATGATGTTTACCATGTCTAGCAATTGGCAAAAGGTGTTTATAAAGGTTGTATTTGTCCACGTAAAATAATGAAGTTAATTATTCACAAAATATGAACTTTTTACTGCTTATATTTGCCTAATAAGTTTAGTATCCCTTTAAAGTTGTTGTTGTTTTTGTTTTTAAAAAGTTACATTCAGGTACGTGCCTCATGTATTTGCTTTAGATAGCATTCTATCTTCATCTCAACACGGAATGCAAACATCAATCAGCATTATCTCACACATGTATATACACTGTGCATTTTAAGTATTTTCTCTTTGAAAGGAAAAAAAAAATGTCAGCATAGTAATCAAAATTCTAATAATAGTAACAATATTTACATTTCCTTTTTTAACTTCCAGTGTCCTTTGTGTTGTCCTAACTTTCTCCTTCTGGAGATGTGACTATGACAGGGATGCAAATGTATTCAACTCAAACAACAACAGAAAAGAGAAACACAGCCAGAAGGAGATAAAAAGAAAACTACCTTTCTTATCAAGCTTTGTTTATTTTGCTGTTTCTTTTGTCTTCAATGAGTTAAACAGTGCACAAAGATTAGCACGCCATCTCTCGCTCGCTCCTTTTCAAGCTGTGGTCATTTTTTCTATGTATGTTGTAGCACGTGAACACAGCGGCGTGTGCGTGTGTGAGTGTTGGTGTATATGTGTGTTTTAATTCCTCCATTGGGGAGGAGAGGATGTGTTCATTATCGTCCTGTCCCAGCCTTGTCCCTTTAACAGTAATTGGAGCGATATTAATTGCTGCGTGGTGGCTGGTTGATGGTAGCGCCATGATGCTGTACTGATATGGACCTTGCCGTTTTTTTTTTTGTTTTTTTACACCCTGCCCCCCCTCCCGAACAAACTAACTGGCGGCTGAGCGAGGTGGTGGAGTGGGGGAGAGAAAGGAAGAGAGATAGCCCCTCTATCAGCTCCGGAGCAGGCGCTGTCTTTATCAGGAGCACGATTGGCAAAAAGGAAACTTTGACCAGTCTGAATTTTTCTCTTATCGTCAAGCCTCCCCTTCCTCCATCACTCCCTTCCTCCATCCATCCACCTTCTCCTCCTCTGGTCTCTCCATCACAGACTAGCTAGCAACTCCACTGGCCACAGCCACGCACCTTCTCCCCAACCCCAACTAGCATACATCAATACCACTTTTTGTTCTGTATTCTTTTTTTCACTTGCCATTGTGGAAGTGCCACCGGCCAATGTACTCTTGTCCATACAAAATGCTCATGTAACAGACACTTCCCATAAGCGCATGAGGGGAAAAAAAAGTATGTATTGGCTAGAATGGAAGTAAACAGGGTTTTATCTCTTCAGGGAGTGTTGGCATTCCGCTCGTTTCTCACCGCTGTTGATTGTAGACACTGGCTTTAGGGACGAGAAGTTCCTAGTGTTTAATCTTACCGAGGTTTGCCTTTTACTTTGTGCAAAGTCCTGACATTAACAACCTTTATTAACACCCTGTCAATATGTTTAGCGCTGTTACACTGCAAAAAGTGCAGAAAAACTGTCAGAAATTCTTAATTAAGTTGAAAATTAAATTTAAGCAAATAATTCGCCATACATTTTCTTTGGAATGGACTTGCATTTACGTAGCACAGTCTAAATTTGTAGTCAATAACCCTAACTAACCCTGATAACACAACATCAGAAGCAACTGAGTGTTCAGTGTCTTGCTCAAGAACACAGTGGGCTAACAGTAAAAATCTGTAAAAAATACAAATCTTTTCGATAAATCTTTCAAAATGTAGCATTCTTTTCCTTGGTTGAGCCTAGATTTAAGAAAATTGCCCTGATGTACTGTATAATGTAAACAATATTTTCTAATTACTTCAAAATTACATCCATGCAAAATTGTAATTTTAAAACAACCCCAAAAATATTTCTGACCTGGATGTCGCTATTTTGCACACAACCTAAATTCATGGTTTGATAAATAAATGAATAAAGAAATAAAGAGTATTAATAGTGCAACATAAACAAATACTTCAAATGGGACACTCATTCAACTAATGGCAGTGGTAACACAAACACATATAACATACCGGACAGTCAGTCAATCGGTCTAGTTTATTTGTATAGCCCTGAAGGGCTTCCCGGGTGAAAAAGAAGTCATTATATATATATATATATATATATATATATATATATATATATATATATATATATATATATATATATATATATATATATATATATATATATATATATATATATAGCATAACTATAGCATGTCATAATATCAGCAAAAGTGTGCTGAATTATTGTCCAAACTAAAACTAGTTGTCAAATTTCGATTCAACACGATAATCGGTCCGCTTCCATCCAATCAGTGGTTCTCCAAGTAGGGTCTGCGAACACCCAGGGGCCTGTGGCCTAACTCCAGAGGTCCATAAAACAAAAAAAAGGGTCACTGACTCCAAAAGGTTTGAGAACCCCTTGCCATAAAGGACTCAAAAAATCTGAGAATGTTTTCAGTCATGATGCTGAAATCCGGCTGAAAAATGTGCACAAAATGATTAATCAAATATAAAAACATGGTTATTGATGAATTTGGTAATTGATTGTTAGTCATTTAATTGTTGCACATTTATAATAAAATATACATAACACTATGTTACATCCATTCATCCAGTGCATTGAAAAGCACTTCTACAAGGATTGCATTTTCATTTTTGTTTTTCCCATACAAGACCAGCTGTATAATGCTACCAAGCAATCACGGGGTCTTACTCATAAAACATTTGTTTTTCTCATTCCTTTTTTTAATCACAGTGCCCCATTCCTATTTTTTGCATTTACCTCCATCTTACATATTTTAACCGCAGCATTAATTCAGGTTACTTGAAATAGCTAGGATTTTTACAATCTGCCCTTTCTATCACAACCATATGGTGTCTCATCATTTAGTTGAGTAATTATTTTTCCATTATTACCAGTGTGCTGGAAAAATTAAATATTTTATTTTTCTTAATATTAATGATCACCTATTGTTCCTTTATCATATTAATCTATGGACAAAGTTTTTCAGTCAATATTTATGACACTATTGTTTGGGGTGGTCTGAACTGCATATATTATTAAATTTAGCCTATGGTCAACTTTATTCTTTTCATTATTATTTTCTACAGAGTGAAAAACAAGACTGACTTTGTGGCCTCTGTTGAAATAACAAAAACATAAATTAAAGTGCTGATAATTCCAACTGGATTAGTGAGTCCAGCAATTTTCATTTCTCGGATGTGTACTCAATTTTGAAACAATCAAGATGACATCTGCCTGCTGCAGCAGTGTATGTGTGTGTGTGCGTGTGTGCGTCATTTTGATCGAACAATGGCAGTAAGGTGCCTTAAGAAAGGTCTAGGTGGGAACTATTTCCTATCAGGCATGGTATGATTTGCTAAAGCTGCCATTTTTAATCTACAGTTTGGCCATATTGCATGATATGCAAAATAAATTATGAAGTGAAGAAAAAAAACCTATCTTTTGAATGACCTTGCAGGCTTGAAGGTTCGATATTTTCTCCCTCGCAGCTTTAACTTCTTGATATGCAAATGGTGTCACAGTAATCCCTTGTCATTTGCTAGCTGGCTGCCTGGCAGTCTCCCCACTTGCTCGCCTTATAACTCTATTGTCAGTAGCCAAAAAGAATCTCCATCTAAATAGTCAAAGTGCTTTATGTACATATACAATTGCAAGCTGATGGACAACACGCCATGAATGGATTGACTGTATGACAAATTATCAAATTCACAAGCTCTTTAAAAAACAACGATAACCTTGATGTCTGTAGTCCTACCCGTGAGGTTAAACGGGTATTCCTAGCGTCCAATTGTCATTATAGGTTTGAATATGAGAAGCCATTATCATTGAAAGGATGCTTTGAAAGGACTCATGGACTGTGAAAGGTTGCCCGCTGTAAGAATTGGCCAAACTATCAGTTCATTCTTCGCAACTAAAGTGTTGGTTTTTTTTTTCATGGTATGGAGTTTTGATCAATCACCCCCCCCCCCCCCTCCCCCCCCCCCCCCCCCCCCCCCCCCCTGCGTTAACCTATTGTTTAGTCTGTATTTTGGACATCTCACAAAGTCCAACACAAGAACAAAATCTTTTTATTTTCTGCAATTATGATAAGGCTCAGATTTGATTGAAATGCATGTTTATTAACTGTATACTAGTGTACTATTAGTATGATAAAACTGACCAGATTACACCAAATAGCGCACTTATTTCAGGTTTCCAGCTTATTTCAGGTTTTGTACGTCATGTGGAAGTAGTTAATGACTATGTGAAGACACGTGAAGACGTGATTTAAAATTTAAGATGAATGTGCTCGCAGACATAATTTAGGAGATAGGCTGTTCACAAAAGATTGGCTTTTCACGCTTGATATGGAGGAAGGCATTCCAGACAACCATTTACTGGTATTCATATACAGGACTGTTTAAGCGATTAAAAGTGCATCAATTTTAGTAGTGCTGGTCAATAATATCGATATATTGATACATTGCAATACTAAGTGATGCGATACACATACAGTGGATCCCCGCCATACGAAATGAAATTGTCCAATAGCAGACCGGCGTCTAAGTGACCCCGTAAAGCCTGCCAATAGCAGACCAGCATTTTAGTGACATACAACGTTCAGTTTCCCATATATCGCATTATTGGTTTTGAAACATCTTATTTTCATGTTGTTTTTTTTAAGCAATCGCTCCGGAGTGGCTTTCGTATCATGATTTTTGTCATATTATGAATCGTGCTTTACAGGTAAATCATCCCAAACGCTTCTAAAACACCACATGAAATGTTTTAATACATGATCTTTTGAGTGAGGTCATGTTCCAAAGCAAATGTGGCGGCAGAGGAGGAGGGCAAACAGCACAAAGTAAAACAAAAACAAAAAAAACGTTGATATGAAGATAACGTTTCCTTTGTTTCTGCCGTTGTAGTCATATCTCAGGGTTCTTTCTCCAGTTTAGGTTGTCCGTAGTAAATTTCTGCATGTGTTCCCAAGAAGTGCAATTAAATCCGGGCAGCCATTTTAACAAGCAGTAGAATCTCATGTTGTGTTTAATTCAAATGTGAATTTTAAGATTTTAAGGATTGTTTTCTTTTTTATTTAATTTTGTTTCTTTTATATGCTAAGTAATTTTTATAATATGAAGAAAAAAAACCTGTACCGAAGCGACTGTATATCGACAGTTCACTGTATTTAATCGGTTAGTAAAATAGATTTCTCCTTGGTTTAGGTTGTATTTTTTGACCAACGTGAGTAGTGTCGCAGATCTGTTTTGTTTACGGTTGAAGAGCAATGTCACCAGTATTTTATGTGGTACACATGGCAAAGTGCTACCTGTGTTTTCATGCCACATGAGTGCCATCTGAAAGAGTATTCCCAACTGCAGAGCATGCATGCTTAAAAGATTTTTTTTTAAATAATTTTTAATGTGTGCTCAGAAATGTCAATAATGTGTGGCTTCTGAAAAAGAATAAATATTTGTCTCTTAATAATTTCCTTCTGTATTTTTTCAGTCATTTTAATATATATGCCAAAGATTTTTTTCTTTTTTCTTTTTTTTTCCAAACATTGCCCAATATATCGCAATACGCTTTTGGTGTATCGCAATATATCACAATACCATGCAGGACACAATACCATGCACTTGTCCATAGTACTGCCCCTTTAAAAGGACAGGTGAGATGAAGGTGAGGGAGCACCTCCTTTTATAGAAACGGTGAGGAATAAAGAATATTGAGTTTAGAGCACAGCGATAATGAGGGGTGAAAATGGGTGAGGGATTAAGGATCAATGAGCGGCACGGATGAGGGGTGAGAGATTTAAGAGGGCCAATTCAGATAGCGAAATTAGAGGTGAACGATGCAAAGTGGCGAGGGTTAAGAGTTGAAAGGCTGAGGGAGATATCATTTGTCTTGTTGCTGCCGTTAAATGAAGTAACTAAGGTATCACATCACATTTGAATTAAGCTGTCAATTTAATAGTCCCATTTATCATAGCCGTCATTGAAATAGTTCTTTTTTTGTATGTAAAAGTTAGATCTTTCGAACCAAGATGGATAGCAAAGTTAATGTTAATGTCTAATGTTTATTGGTGCATTTTCTATTCTGCATGATTTATTTAAAATTAAATCTTTTGTTGTCTTGTGTGTGTGTGTTTTTTAAAGACTTCAGTAAATTGTAGAAATTTAAAATCTGTCGTATAGTAGTGGAATATGAATGAATGACTGTGCAAAAAGACTTGAAAGAATGAGAGAGGCTAATGGTTTTTGTGTCAAAGTCAATACGCATACACTTTTGATGCGATTTTTCAGTGGATTGTTATAGACGGACAGAAACTCAAGTTCAGGATAATAGTGGCATGACAGAAAACCTTGAGCTGCATTAGATTTGAGCTGACCCACATCCATCCATCTTTTGCAAACGTGGAGTTTACTGCGCTCCGACTTCATCTCCTTACTCCATATCGCCGACCTGCAGACTCTCTTGCATCTCACAAGAAGGGTGCTCCTCTGTTTGCTGTCAATTTGAGATGTCAGTCAAAATGGCATGAGGTGCTGATTGGCTGTCACACAGCCAGAGGGCTTGTCTTGCCAGTGTGGGTCATACTTCAAGGAGAATGTGACGGTCTGTCTTGGTTCCACGTAGCGAAAAATTGTTGGTAAGCTTCCCCGATACCGTGGCCAATTACGGTGTTGTTTGTTGAGCCAGTGCAGGAGTGGGAGTCAAACCTTTATAAAAATATTGGAAAGAATATAACTTTACTCAAGTGGCCGTTCACTCACTGGGAAATGTACACATTATTGTACAATATCTTATTTGCTTGAGTGAAATTAACTGCTCCGCCAAGCCAATCAGAGCCCCGGATACGAGGTCTCAACTGTACCCAACACGTTACACAGTAAAAACCAAAATAATTAAATTCAACAAAACATTTTTTTGTTTGTTTTTATCAATAACTTTAATTAATTACTTCCAACGTTAAACATGGGGGCGCAATATAGCACCGCCTTCGTACAGTGAGCATCCAGTCACGTTACGTTCAACATGAGGCCTCTAGATGGCGAACTTATCGCTGGATGGACTATTACAGCTGTCTATTAAGCATTAGGGCCACTGACATATCTATCTGCGCTTGCGCAGAAGCCCACGCCATGTTGATGTAAATGCCCTGGCTCTGGCTAAGGCAGATTTCATACAGAGGGGCGACACACATTAGCTGAATCCTAATTGGCTACAAACTCTACACTAAAACAGCAGCACTTGGAGGAGCACAACCAAATGGATATAAAATGACATGAAAACAACAGACTATGGAGGATAATTTTATGCATAAAATATATATATTTAGAAAAAATACATGTAAAAGGAATTAACTTATTATATTTATGATAAATATTATAGTTTATGTTATGATAATATCAGGTTATTTTAGACTAGCAGAGAAGGCCTTGCTGCCCGACAGCCCACGACCAGTAATACTACACAATGAAATCATCAATTTTGTTCACTTCCCTGAGCAGACTACATTCCACAGTTGAGTAAATAATAAAGTAGGGAATAAAACACCAAACGCAAATAAAAAATTTAGATTGTAGTTCATTCACATTCACATGACAGTGTCATTAGTTAGTTCAATAATTTTGTTGGGCCAGACATAAAGCAATGTTTTAGTATCAGTAGCACATTTTCAGTAGAAAAAAAATGCGTGTGTGTGTGTGTGTGTGTGTGTGTGTGTATATATATATATATATATATATATATATATATATATATATATATATATATATATATATATATATATATATATATATATATATATATGTGTATATATATATATGTGTATATATATATATATATATATATATATATATATATATATATATATATATATATATATATATATATATTTAGATAGATAGATAGATAGATAGAACTCATCCATTTTAAGTACGTTTTTAATGATTGGGTTTCTTTTTCTGTCTTCAATGGGTGGGTAGCAACAATTTAGCCCTGCCTTTGTGTGTGTGTGTTTTTGGGGGGGGTCATGTATTTTTGTGCTGTATCCCAGCTACATCTGTATTTCCTTGATGAAAAGATATAATAAACAAAATTGAACATTGATGATGAAGATTGTGATCTGCATAAATGTTTTTTTAGTCATTGTTTCTAGTGTCTTATTAAGTCACATTTTACTGTCCTGAGAACTTGTGCATGAGAGGTCTGTGTGGATTTATCACAGTTTTCAATCGCTGATGCGTTTGCTTTCAAGCTGGTTGAGAATAAAGCAACAGCACAGCTGCTCGTTGTAGCCAAATAGCGCGGCCAAGTAGTAACCTTGAATTACATATTAGCAAATGCTTCAGTGCTTGATGTGTCTTCCACCCTCTTGTGAACTATACAGAACACAAAAACACCTTATTGCATTGTTTGATGCTTATTTTCCACAGGACCTTTAATGCAATTAGGTCAGTACAAAATCAATGATGAATGTTGTATCTCAACGCCGGCTCGGTGAGGTTGCGGTTAGCACATCCGCTTCACAGTTCAGGAACTTGAGTTCCAATCAACCTCACGCTGTCCTTCCTTTGTGGAGTTTGCATGTTCTCCCCGGGTCCGTGTGGGTTCTCTCCGGGCACGCCTGCTTCCTCCCACACTCCAAACACATGCATTGCTTGTCCTTAGGAGTAATTGGGTGCATGAATGATTATTCGTCTCTGTGTGACCTGCAATTGGCTGACAACCAGTTCAGGGTGCCCCCCGCCTTCTGCCCATAGATTGCTTGGATAGGCACCAGCAGGCCTGCGACCCTTATGGGGATAAGCGGCTCTGGGAAATGGATGGATGTAAATAATACCTCAGCTGACTCATACACCGTGAACTGGTCGCCAGTCAAACAAACAGCCATTCATGGTATTTTACGATGCTTGACTTGCTTTTCAATCAGTTTACACCAAATGCAATTAAAAGATTCAGATTGTGGCTCAGTCACTAATTCACAGGAGTGAAACTCAAGACCCTGGGGCCAAATCTGTACTGCCACTTTATGTTATGTGGACCGTAAAATGCTAAATATGACTTGAAGTTTCTGACTATAGTATCAAACTTGCAAGTTGTCTTCAACTTTAGTTTTAGGGGGGGAACAACAACCTAACCAACCCTAAATAAATAAATGGATAGATCAAGGACGCAGGCTTACAGTGCGCACACAGCTGCTAATGTGGGAGCGACACTAAGAAGGACATTGAGGAAGACTGTTTTTAATGAAAGAATGGGTGGATCCAAATACTATGTCATTGTGTTGATGCGCATAACCCACAAAAAAAAAACAAAAAAAAAACAATGTGCACCCCGACTATATGATTTCTTCTTATTGAGAAGCAGCTTATTTTGGTCAAAAACCTTTTTGTAATATATTAAACTCTTGTTGGAAGGTAGGCTGAATTTGTGAACTGCCTGGTTTAGAACAACAAATACCCTTATCATTTGTATATAACAAATTTAAAAAATGTGTTTTGGAAGAGCTATGAGATACAATATCATAACCACTTTGGTCGTGATGAAGGCCTCAATACTCTTCTTTCTCGTCAGCCACATTGATATTATAGCTAGCGCTTCAAATAAGGAATGACATACACAACAACAGGTTGCTTTTGATCAACAGTGTTTTTATATATCTTGTACTGTATATAGCTACATCATCGTTTCCAAATACCTTACTTTGTGTCATCTCTGAGCAAAAACATTTGCTATCTACAAGGGGTGGCAGAGCATACAAAAGGTTACGACCTGCAACTCTACATAAATCAATCTGACTGAAGAGGAGATGGTAGATGCCTTCAGAGTATTTGCAATAATCATCTGAACCTAAAATATTTTCTACTTCAAAATCAAACTTCTGAGTTAACATGAAAGCAATCCACAGTACCAGCGCATTCTTTCTAGATATGCATACAGTCTGTCTTTATGGGTCCCTCTCATGTTGTCTTCATTTGTTCTCTCTTCCCTTTCTGGTCACTTCTGTTTAATGGGTGAACCTCTAAATGACCCTGAGCATGTCGAGCAAGTCTGTCACTCTTTAACTTTTCCATGTTTCCTTTCCTGACCACAGCCGATACTGGTTTGATTGAAACATCCTTTTTATTGAGCGCCAGAAGGAATTTTTAAAGCAGACATGAATTAATTATCGGAGTCACATACCATACAATTAATTTTGTGGCTTTGCCTCAATCTTTCCCCCCTCATTCTGTCTGTGCTTGGAGAATGTCATGTAACATTTTCTAATTAATTTATGTGATTATCAGGGATAGTTTCTGGAAGGTCCTCACTTTCAATTTGTGACAGGCTACAGCTGAACAAAAAGAGAGAGCTGGTGGAAATGGAGGCCAGTGTGTGATTTAGCGACTGGCTGAGCTCCTAAAACAGTCTTCTTGGATAGACTAACATTGTCTTGATTGCTCTGATTCAAAATTTCACAGCTGATTTACTTTTCCCCCAAGTGACAAGACTTACACTACTGGAAACATCTTATTAGCATTTCTGACCGTATAACAATGACTGACTTGTTATTAGTGGGTTTGAAGACAAAAGGTTCCAAGACAATAAAGGTAACTCAAAGGTAGCAACTTGGAAAACTGGGCTGTAAAGCTGAGGATTCATGCTGCAAATCTCAAGCAGCCATAATCAGCTAGCAGCTACCTTTGGGCGAGCGGTACACCCCGCCGCTGATAAGTTACGGGGTATGGACACTCATTGACAACGATGGAGAATTTAGATTCTTCAGTTAACTTAGCAAGATGTTGGAATGTGGAAATATGCTGGAGTACCCAGAGGAATCCCATGAAAGCATGGGAAGATTAGGCTCACTCCAAACTGAGAGCTTTCAATGGAATTTCAATTTTTTTAAAGCTATTTATAGGTTAATTCCAATGACATCAAGCAGTGTTTTTATCAAACAATATTTATTATTAATTGTTAGCCACTCATTAACCCATATACATTAACAAAAAATTAGCGACAACAAATAGCTGGTGTCAGGCCGATAGTTTATACCTCCAAAATAATCACTTCTCATTAGACCCCAAAAACAGTATGTTTGTTCTATGAATAACATTTCATTACCTTAAAAAATGACGGAATGACGGTGAAAGTTTTTAAAGGAAACATCACATATAATTGTTGTTCAAGCAGTTATGATTCTATGGCTTGATGATAATGTATGCAATCTACCAAACAATGATGATGTATTGCAGCTTACCGTCAAGGAGTTTAGTTTATTTTGACTTTTAAGCTAATGTACTAAATGTATGTGGTTAAAGTTACAGCAAAGGAGCAATCACGGACATTAGATTAATTGTATGTGTGAGTAGATCAACAGAGTTCATTTTTTTGGAGGGGGTTCTTATGGGAAGAGTTGACGAAGGAAGTTAGTTAAGGGCGGTGTTCATTATGGAAGTGAATGACAGACCGGTAATTGTCTGACGCAAGAACAATTACAATTTTCAGCATGAAATAAAATGGTGGACCGACAATGACAGAAGGAGAAGAGACTGATGACTGACGGACTGGCAAAAACATGTAAGATGCCCACTTCTTGTAATTTGTAAAAATAACATCCACATGTGTGGCAAATGTTTTTTGTTTTTGTTTTTTTTTAATATGAAATTTCCCAAATAGTTACTTATGAAATTTTGGCCTGAGGCTAGCAGTATGTACCATTGTCAGTCTCATCAGGTTTAAAATGTGACACTATGTTGGACAATCAAATTTTCTTTCCATGCGATCCCATGACCCACATAACAAGGTCAAACAATACCCTTTTTTTATCAGTTCACCAATGATTTTTTGTTGTTGTGAATGTAAGTTTTTTGCATTTGGTTGTTGGGAGATGGTGGAGAAACAATTTTGATCTCAGCAGCAAGGTAACATGCGCTGTCTTCAACTCCTTCTTCCTCTGAATAAAAATGCTCATAGGTTTTTTTTCCAGCCTTTCATTTTATCTTTCTTTGCATATTTGTGAATTTGCATGTTTGCTTCTTGCTCTTTTCTGGTAGTGTATGTATTTTGTAGATAAAAGTTCAGCAGTGCAGTTAAGAGAAATTAGTTGGGTAAACAGTGGTAAATGTCAATGATAAAGTTCTGTTGAAGCTCATCTGATTAGCGTGGCTACGCAGGTGTCTTATCTTGACTGTGCAACAGAGGGTAAAATGGAAATGATTGCGTGGTCCTGAGCAGTAGATGCCTATCCCAGAAATACGTATCTGCCACTGAGCTCATCCTGCTGGACTCTCGGGTGCGACGTGGAAGACAAGGAGAAACTGAAAGCAATCAGACCTCTTGTTGTTCAATTGAGGCCCTTTATGGAACAGAATTGCTGTGACTTGTAACCAATATGAAAATAGTGTTTTCGCATATGCTGACAAAGCTTTATCTATCAGTCAAGATTAGAATTCATTAGTACACAGGCCTACGCTAAGTGTTAACTGGTAAAAGTGGAAAAACACAGCTACACCACAATCCTTTTTTTTGTTGTTAAAAAAACAACATATTCATTATATTCATTTGTTTGTTAGTTGGTTAATTTCTGGTTGAAGGAGGATGTTCTTGTGAATTAATTGTCAAAAATATACAAGAATTATTTTTTTGATGGGGATTCCCGACACCATTTTCACCCAAACAGCAAAAAGTGAATTTAAATATACTAAACTACACTATATAAATATACTGGGTTGTTCCTTGGCTCATACACATTTGATTCTAGTCAAAGTATCTCATTGTTTGTCATTGAAAACCACAATTGATGGAAATTCTTGGTTTGTATGTATACAGATATTTTTAATTAGTGCTTCATATGCTCACAATGACATTTTTGCCAACTGATTTTGTATCAGTTTTGAGAGTTCCTATGTGAGGGAACAAACAAGCATGACTCATTATATAGTCACTAAAAACAACTGGACTATAACCCTAAACCTAACCCCCCCTCCCCCATCTGCGTTCAATACCTCTTTTGAAAACGTAAATAATGGATGGTTTTGTAAATACCATGTAAAGACGTGCAATATCCCCAATAATTTCATTTTATATATATATATATATATATATATATATATATATATATATATATATATATATATATATATATATATATATATATATATATATGCTTTTGGGAACGGGACATTGGTTTTTGTGTTCTGTTCACGCGCTATACGCAAGGAATAAGGGTCTATTTGGTACGGAATTATGCCATTTAATGCAGTTTAAAACTATCTGTACTGAAAGAGACAGAAAAAAAAACAAAACATTCATCCTAGAAGTAAAAGCCACCTGTGTTACTTTGTCAATTACCAAGCTTAACTTGATTCCACCCCGTCATAATTTTTTTCTGTTTTAGGGGGGCTTGGCAATTGAGAAGCGCTGGAGTAAACAAACAGAAAAAAATTCAGATATAACAAAAGCCAAACATTTGGAGCAAGAAAGAAACTGGTTACTTTGATAGGAAAAACTGAGAAGCAGAAATGATTTCTGTTTGGTTAATGTCGTTATCTATACATCGCAGGTTCAATAGAGGTAACACAAATTACATGCTCCTGTTCCCTCATGCAAGTAAACGAAATGTTACACAAACACGAATTTTGACAATAACCTTACTTTAACCCTGATATTGACCGCATGTAAACACATCGACATGATACATCTTTCTCATACTTCTAAGTATTGTGAGTGGACTGTATACTCCAGGTCAAAGTGACATCGGCAAGTAGATTGAAATAGTTTTTTCATGTACCCCCCGACATGACTCAGTTGCGACCTTATTAATTGCACCTTTCTTAGGATAATGAGTGTAATAAAAAGAGCAGGCTGAGTGGGGCGGGAAGAATTTGTCTGTGAAAATCAACCTAGGTAACCCCAAAACTATTAGTGTTGGGTCACAGTAGCACCTTGATAAAGATTTCCTGTTGTACCATGTCAAAAAATCAATAGCTCTGCTGTGATCGCCTCATTTGATATCAACAATAGTCCTTTTTGATCCATTAGGTGGAATAGAGGAGAGTATCTTTTAAAGCAACAAGTAAAATACATGTTTATTAACAGGGTTCCTTAGGAGAAATGGCTTCCCTGGGGCTTTTAGGTGAGACTCGAGGTTAAGTTTCTATTCTGCGCATGGACAGTTTGCACAAGCAGTATTAAGATAACAGTCCAAATGATGGCTTAATTGCAATCCATTTAAAGTTGCTTCGTTTAAGAGACAATGTTTGGGATAAAATGTGGTCATATCTAGTTGCTGTATCATTGTACTTTCTATGCTTCTACATCCGATACATTATGTCCATTGCTCAGCATATTTGTTTAGAAAATGTCTCCAAAGAGTAACATAAAGTTATTGTGATTCATT
Organism: Hippichthys cyanospilos; assembly: GCF_059441005.1. NCBI lineage: Eukaryota > Metazoa > Chordata > Actinopteri > Syngnathiformes > Syngnathidae > Hippichthys > Hippichthys cyanospilos. Next base: position 3,518,835 of record NC_142374.1, read on the forward strand.
TTGCTGACTTCCCTGCTGTTTGGGTGGACTCATTTCCCGCTGAAAAAAACACACACTGACAGGATGGAATAACTAACATTAAAGTGATGAAAATTATGCAATTAAGCATAGATGCTACTACAGAAGTCCACTCAAAATGCCATCATTCTCTTAACCAGGATTTTCTTCACACAATGCCACTGTCGCTTCCCCCACCCAAAGACGGGTTAATTGCGTTACTTGTTTCAATTCATAGTAGATTGATTGTTTTAGTGTCTTGTCTCGTCAGAGACCTGGGTGTTGTAGTGTCTGCTGAAGCATCCATATTGATAATGCAGTGTGTGTGTGTGTGTGTGTCTGTTTTTAAGAATGGGTCATCAAGTCATGACAGAGAAATTGTGTGCGATATACACACATGCACACAAACGCACACACTCATAGTTTGTGGACCGTTTATGGGAATAGTATCATACAGTGCAGTGAGGGCAGCATGCAGTCATATTGATAAGACCTGTCAGGTTATTACTCAGGTCTATGGTGAGCAGGGGGTAATTAAAAGGGATTAAGATTGTTGTAGGCCTTATTGTATCCCAATGAACACAGTAAACCAGTTGGGATTAGCACAAGGTAGTCATTTAGTGCGGGTATTTAAACCATCCAAAATGAGTCTTTTACAAACCAAACCTTCTTCACCGGGACATAATCTTCATTTGATTATGTTGCTTTAATTAACCTACTTCCATCCATCACTTCAATTTATTTATATGCTAGGTACATTGCCTCGTGGTTTAATAATATGAACAATGAAAACAATTCAACACATCTGCCTCACAGTTCAGAGGTCCTGGATTAAATTCCATCTTATTCTGGCCTTCCCTTGTGGAGTTTGCATGTTCCCCAAGTGCTAGCATAGGTCTTTTCCGGACACTCCGGTCTCCTCCCACATTCCAAAAACATGCATGCTAGGTATATTGGACACTCCAAATTGCCCTTAGGTGTGATTGTGAGTGTGAACGGTCATTTGTCTCTGTGTGCTCTGCAATTGGCTGGCAACCAGTCCATGGCGCCCCCCACCGACTGCCCAATGACGGCTGGGATAGGCACCAGAAAGCCAACAAGCCTAGTGAGGATGAGCAGCTATAGGAAATGGGTGGATGAAAATAATTCTTAATACAAAGTACAGAAAATACATTGCAGTCTTTTTTTTGGCTTTGTTGCAGTCAATTTTTTTTTACAATTTTTCTTTACAATTTAAAATTTAATATAAAATTTGGCTTTTCAAAGAAACAGACATAAGATAGTGAGGGGAGTGGACCCAAGAGCAAACATATACAGGTAAGAGTGATGAACAACAGGTTTATTAGAAATTAGGGGGAAACATGGCAAATGCGAGACAATGGTTGGTTTCTTCACTGAAGCTCGGAAGATAGAACAGGAATAAACACAAGAAAGCTTGGCATGGAAGCAAGATGATCTGGTGAAGACTGGCAGGACGAGGCAGGCTTACAGTATAGGGAGGGGTTGGGTAATTAGTCGCACCTGACTGTGATTACACTGATTGACTAGGATGGTTAGACAAAGGTTAGATAAGCAAAGGAATAAGTGACAGGATAAAGGAGTTCAATTACTTATGTTGTGGGATTGTTGAAAATGTGCAAAAATAGAAGAGCAAGCATTACAACACAATTACAACACTGCTCCAGGTGACAATAGAATTACAGCAAAAACTAACAAAGGAGTCATAAGGTTGTTAAAATCTTAGTCTTAGCACATTTGATCTGTTTTACTGTTACTGTACTTTTACTGTACTGTTTCATTTATAAACGGTCAGATGGCAAATCTTAAACAAATGATTGTTTTTCAGATTTTATTCTCTCCTCCTCTGATTAGTTAGTGGTAATAATGTCAGAAGTAGGAAATGACAGGAGACATGGTTGAAACAGAGGTTGAAAAAAAAGCAGGAACGCTCTCCACCAAACCAAATTCAGTATAGGCTATTTTACCAATTACCGGTAAGAACTGTACCGTATCATCCTATATTGGGTGAGAAACTATATCAATTCTGCCTTTAAAAGTCAAATTCATTCAATTGCTTTTTAGTTTCATCATTTCTAAACAATTTTCTCATGAGAAAGAAAACTAAGGGAATTACAGTGGACCCCCTTTTTACAGCGTTCCCTGGGTTACGTTTTTTCCATGTTGCGATGTGGAATACTGAGTTTGTTTGTCCCCTCTTTACGGTATTTTTCCCACCTTTGCGACAAAACCAATGTCATGACCCTAGGGGGATGGCCATAGGGTGAATTCGCCTTACAAGCCCAAACGCGGAACGGATTAATCTCGTAACACGGGGGCCCACTGTATATTGTTTCAGACTACAACTCTATAAACATGTTCAATTATACTGTATAGGTAATTAACAACATTTTAGTACAAAGACTGAACTAAGTCAAGCCCAAAATATAACAATAACATGCTGTATGCTGCCCCACTACTCTATGGAATCATAAGTAATAAAGATGCAAAATCTTTCTGTTTTTATTTCTCTCAATGGGGCCACCATTTTCCTACTTGCTACAGAACTCGGGTAACAATCAATCATGGCTAACCTGTTTTCTGAGTTTGGTAATGTGATGATCATAAGCTGAGCCATTATTTGAAATATTCATACAAATCGGTAGCCATAATGCTTTCAGCCAAATGCTATGATTAAGGCAAATGTATAACAAAATATACTTTGTTGTCGTCACCCATGATGATACGCAACTTTTGTCTTAAACATTCTGGTTGTGCTACAAACTGCACAACTTTGGAACTGTCATTGTCATTTTGAAGAAATAAATTGAGTTGTAGTGCATCTCAGAATTTTAGTGCCGTTTTAAGGGAAACCAACATATATTAAGATTGGCCTATTACATGGCTATTTTGATTCACATGTGGATATTGTAGTGACGCAGGGAGATATGGCCCAAAAGACCAAGGAAGCATGGTGATTATGTGTATTGAGCCTTAATAACTGTCAAGCTAACACTGTTGTCAGGATTGTTCATAAGTTGATATCTGTGTTAGCTTTAGGAGGCCAAATCTTTGCACAATTTTACAAAAAAAAAGGTCAATGAAGCTGGTCAGGTTGATAAGACTCCCATGTGGTGAGGATCAACCAATAACACAAGTGCAGGCTGGGCACTGATGGAGTGCTCTGATAAGGAGGGTCACAGTGGCAAAGAGAAGGTCCACATGAATATAGGAGAGAGGCTGGAGGGACATTGGATTTCAGACACTGACTGCAGCAGGTCAGACTGAATAAGGAGTCATTTTGGGTTGGCCCTTGACTTGGAACAGATATCTGATGCTGACATTATTTAAATTTGGCTTTGGATTTTATTTCATCTTAAAAACTGACTAACTAAGCATCCTGCAAGCCACAATCATCACAATTGTTCTATTAGTATGTGTGTTTAGTGTCCATTTCGGAGAAAAGAATGTTGTCTTCCAAAGAGCAATGTATTTAAGCACTGCTTCACATCATTAGCATTGCATTTGATGCATTGCAACATAACTTTGATTCTGAAACCATGCTTCTGCACCTCCTCATAAATCTGCCCCTCTCCCTTCCCGACACCAACACCTCTACCTCCACCCCCCACCAACTGTGGGAAAGACATTTTATCAGCGTCTGTCCGTTGTTCTCTGGTGGGGATAGATACAGAGAAGATAGATGAGTGTTTTGACATGGAGAGTGTTAGACAAACACTCTTATCACTCCCAACACTTTAGACCGACCCCCTGAAACAGTCTCCTGAACCATGGATGAAAAAGGCAGAATAAGAAGAGGTGTTGAGGGTGAATCTGAATGGGTTTTCATTGGCGTGAGGTGGTTGACCATAATGAGACGGACTTTTCTCCTGAAGGGACCCTCAGGCTCAGCAGTGGACATCCAGTCCAAGCATATCCAGTTAGTGACTTGCTGTTCACAAATCCTCAGATCTGCTGGAACCTCCCAAAACTACAGACCACTCCCCCAGCCCACTATCTGTCTGGGATGCACTAGGCTCTGACCACAGCTGTCACTGCCATCCTTCTACAGTTATCACATAGAGGAAATGCACAAGAAGAAGCTGCTGAACTGAGCCAGAAGTGAAAGTTCAGCTCATATCAACCGCCCTCTGCTGATGGTCAATGTGTTGCAGCTCTTACTGCTGCAAGGGTTCAGGTCAAGTTCAAGTCAAATGCAGTATTGGTTTTCCCAAAACTTCTCATGTGCTCCTGAGTTAAAGTGGCGGGGATCTTTCCAGCAATTCAGCAACTCACAGATTTTATTGTGAAAGTGTTCATTTTATAATGATCATTAAAACTCCCACAAGGCTGTATTATGTCAAAAGCCATGTTGTTGTTTTTTTTATTATTATTATAATGGTTATAAGGCAACTTTGTTGTGTATCCTTCCTTACTGAGACATGAAAAGGTTTGATGCTAAATATACTGCTACTCTTCTAATCCCACGACAGATGAGCTGGAACTCGTAAAAGAAGTCAGCAGCAGAAAGGTTGTCGCTCAAAGGGACCTGCAAACAAACACAGTTTGGGGACCCTACCCTGGAAGCCTCCAGTCGGACGGGAGTGCAGCTGATGAGGCATCAGAGGTGAGGACACTAATCAGGTCCTTGATTAAAATTGATGTGAAATTGAGCATTGAGCTTATAGTCTGTCAGGGATCAAATCCCCTATTTCAGTAAGTCACAGTGACAATTGGAATTGTACAGTATATAATGTGACGTTAATATCGTAAAATCCCTAAAATGCAGCGTTTTTCTTAGCCCCAAACAGACCCACACTGCTCTGCTTTGCTGTGTACCGCACCACATTGCCTCATTTGCGTTTCAATTCTAGACAACGGAATTGTGGAAGGCGAATATAGTTCCGCGGCAACGTATCACAAGTTGAGAGTATTGGTCACTGTTTTGGCGGCAATTATAAAATAATTATAATGATCCTTGCATGATGGAGCGGCTTGCAAAATACTTAATGGCCCATGAAAAACACAGACGCCCTCACATGTGTACAAAAAAAAATAAATATTTGGGGGGGATAAGCCTGTGTGACAGCTGCCTTTCCCTTTTGGCTGGCTAGGGTTTGGGTCAATATACGTGATACTGCCAAAACGTAAAATAATTAATGATCATTTAAAATTATTTGTCCACAAAGTTTTATGAAGTCCACCAAGAGCAGGCCAGCTTTAACAAGATTGCATGCTAAAATATAAATCACAGTTTAATATAAGAACATCATTTTATTTCTTTACAATTAACTGAATATCAACGAAATACAATTATAAAAACATATTAAAAATGAAAAAATAAATAAAATGCTTGTACTCACCAAAACGGCTGTCCCCCACGTATTTCAATACAAAATGTCCGTGGGTCAGCCTTTGCTGTATGCTACGCCTTAATGCAGATCAGCCAAGCAACACGGTGTAGCTTGGTTGAGCAAAATGTTTTTTCTTTTTAAATAACTTTATTTACCAACTTGAATTTTTCAATGTTAAACACGGTTTGTCAACATAGCCGCCTCAGTTGGCTATTGCAACTGTCTATTAACTATATGGGCCTGTTCACATATGTCTTTACACACTGTACAGAAGCCCGCAACTGTTGATTGTGCTGGCCCGACCGCAGCCAGATTTCATTCAGCCAGGCGACACGAGTTAGCTGAATTCTAATTGACTATAAACTGTAACCTAAAACTACAACCCTGGAAGGAGTGCAACCAAATGCATATACTATGACACGAAAAGAAAAAATATGGAGAAATTTTCAAGAATTTTCAAGTTGCTCCAAAAATGAAATCATTTCCTGTTTGAGCTACCAGACATGTTGACATATTTTCCTAAACTTAACCAGCGGACATTAGAATGGTACACTAACTTTGTTTGATCAGCGTTAGTTTCTTTGAGAAAAAGAATAAATTGGTGATGGCGAAGTCCCCTCCATTAAAGATCTCAGGTTTTGCAGTGTGGTCAACCTGCAACACTGTTTTACACAGTGCTTTCCACTAAATATTGCAGTGTAGAAACATTACCTCTTGAGCATCCTGTTTTTCCTGTCAGATTTGGTGGTCCATCTGTGGTATCGTTGACAAGTGCACTCCAAGGAAACCTGTGCTTCTGTATGACCGCATTTAAATAAGGCCCCCCCCCCGCCGTGTTTTTCCTTTCAGGGATTCCATATCCAAAAAGTCCTCCATTATCTCGAAATGAGCAGTGTCCTTTATATCTGTCATTGCTTTTGTCCAGTGGCAAATAATATAATGAAAATGATGCCACTTTATTGTTTAGATTGCTAGTTAAGTGTATGTCAATTACTTCAATAAGGCAAGTCACTGACCTGCATGATAAGTTATTTTTTTCAAATTTGTTCTTGCTCTCAGGACATAAAATACTTGAGGTCTCTACCTTGCACTCTTTAAGAAACTCCTCTTCGGGACTCGTTTTTGCTAATTTGAATGGCAGTAAATAACTTGTCTTTGGGTTTGCTTCTTGGATGGTAGTTGCTCGAATAAGGGTGTTTTGCTAAGCCTGCACGCTAGCTACCAACCTGTCAGTGGCAGTTGTGCATTCTTGTTTCAAATAAATAAGATTGTATACTGTATGTATGTATGTATGTATATATATATATATATATATATATATATATATATATATATATATATATATATATATATATGTATGTATGTATGTATGTATGTATATATATATATATATATATATATATATATATATATATATATATATATATATATATATATACTGTATGTATGTATATATATATATATATATATATATATATATATATATATATATATATATATATATATATACTGTATGTATATATATATATATATATATATATATATATATATATATATATATATATATATATATATATATATATATATATACAGTGGGCCCCCGGGTTACGAACTTAATCCGTTCAGCGGCTACGCTCGTATCTCGAATTGCTCGTATAGCGGGCAATCCAAACCCATGTTAATTCGTGAATGCGTGCAACGCGGCGCCGAAGCCATAGGTACAAACGACACACTGTATACATATATTAAAATTGAGTGAGATAATCTGCTGTACACTTGCATTATATAATAAATACAACGGATAAACAGCTTTTACCTTTGAAACGACGAGACTTGAGCCGGGTGTAAGCAGAGGGGGGCAGAGTCCTACGCTCAAAGTTAACGCGGCGATAGATATGCTATTGGTCTTACAGTGTTACAGTAACTCTTTCAGTCAGGGTGCAAATCACGCAGATACTAAAACATCATCCTCTTATTTCTTTCTTTACCGCTGCTAGTAATTTTAGAAGCTATGTCTAACAGATAAAGTTTGCAAAGTCTTCACAACATTCCGTTTTTCACTAATTTTCTCTCCTTCCTTCCATCCTGTCCCATCAAGCCTTTATCTAGATAAAGGCGTTCGGCCAATAGCATATCGGCATTTCTGTGATTGACGTGTGACGCCGGCCAATAGCATCTCCGTGAGTGAGACCGGGTGACCTTAATCGACCAATAGCATATTCGCATCTCCGTGACTGACTGATAATTATTCGCACTTTTTTTTTTAAACGGTTGGAATGTATTGACAATTAATTTAAAAAAAAACACACATTTAAACCAATGACAATTCTTTGTCCTGCAATCGGCACATTTAATTTCATGTCAGCTGTTTTTCCCTTTAGCTGTACAAACACTACACTTAAATGGTAATATATTTAGATACCGTGAGTGAGACAGTCAGTGTGACGTTGTAAGACCAATAGCGTTCACATTACTGCCATAAGTATCTACTGATGATTAATGATGTCGTTACTGTTGAATTTATTGACGCAATTAAACGAGAACATTTCTAAATACTCAACGGCCGGCATGTCGAATTGCTCGTAAGGCGAGAGGTTTGTTCGTAAGCGGAGGACAAAAATCTCCCTGATCCACGCTCGTAAGGCGAATTGTTCGTAAATCAGGGTGCTCGTAAGCCGGGGGCCGACTGTATATATATATATATATATATATATATATATATATATATATATATATATATATATATATATATATATATATATATATTTACTGTATATTTTTGTCAATGTCACTGTTGTGCAGAAAACACATCTTTTCTTGGTGTCAATGACCTATATTCAAACAGTGACTACTAAAAAACAGAATAATGCAAAATCTTCCTTTTTTTTCTAGACAAAGGATGGAATCCAATCTTTCATATGGTACCACCAATGTCTACAATAGTCATACAAAACAATATTCTCTCTGCCTTGAAAGAAGCGACAAAATGCTCAAAATCGGCTGGCACTCTAGGGGTTGCCTTTTTCAGATCACGCTTGGCACTGAAAGAGTTCATTTGATAGGTTAAAGGTCGGGGGGTCAGATGCCCGGTCACAAAGAGAGATTTTATTGCATTGGTAGTGTGATTGGTTGGAAATGAAAACATGTGTTTGATTGCGTGCATGTGTATGTTAGCCTGCCTATGTGTGTGCAGCCGTGTGCATGGGACCTGATAGAACTATCAGAGTCTTTTATTTTGCATCACATGTGAGTCCATCTAATCATATGATGCTGATGCTGGGTGAGGCTTCCTGATACAGGGTGCAAACTGCTGCACGTGTTCACAGAAGGTCACGGTGAATCCCAACTGGTCAGTCAAACAGTGCCTAGTCCACATTTTGACCGAGGCTTCCTCTGGTTAAAATCGGTCATTTACCTCTCCTCCCTTCCTTCCCCAGACATCCGCTTGTCTTTTATCTCCATGTGGCGCCATCCTCCTGGACAGCAAACCCCGGTGATTGATTTCTATTTGATAGTCTCTCATTTCTGAGATTTTGTTTTCTATCAGGGAGCATTGTGTGTGTGCGTATGTTTGTGCACGGCCACATGCAGGTTTTGCGAAGCAGGCGATCACCATCACCTTTTGTACTTCTCTCTTCCTTTGTCCTTACTGTCCTGTTTATCCTGAATTCTGTCCTTGAAGCCTTGTATTCATATGATAACTATTTAATACTCACTCTAAATAGTCATGCTCTCTCCTCTACCTCATTTTATGGTCCTTTTCTATTCTGATCTCCTCACGTCCTACCTAGAGGACTGAATGCGTTAGGAGTCGGCCCTTCAGTATCTGTTGGAGATAGCAGTCGTAATCTCACATTCCTCCCGTTTCTCCGCTTCACTCAATATCCTCTCCTTCTCTGACTATGCCTCCATCCCTCCCTGGGTTAGCAGGGGTCAGGGATATCCCGAGAAAAAGAGCACAAGTAAAGCAACCTAAGAAATTCATGTTCGAAGTTCAAGTTCATTATTGGTTACAGTAGACCCGGTGTGTCAAAACGTTTTCGACCCTTTTACTCCCACTCCTATATTATTGAGATGAGATGTTTATTTTATTTTATTTGTAAGTTTGAATTTGTTAAGTGCGATGAGACATACAGGACAATGTGTTGCCTGTCAAGTCACTGTATAAGACAAAAATGCTTTGAAATAAACTACTTACGGTACAATAATAGTAATAATCACTTCAATGTTGACACTCGGCTTACATCATAAAACATATATTAACTGTATATAATATATTAATTCTTATTCTTTTCCTATATTATTCTGACACATTATTTTTCTTTTCTCTTGCACAAACCCCTCCATTTTTGTTGCATTGCTGCATATACAATAAGGCTTGGAATTGAGTAAAAATGGCATGCCAAAACAATATTTAAGTCTAACAATTTGATGTGTGGAGAGTTCTTTTTGAGTGAAGTTTACATGTTCTCATTAAGCGTGGGCGATTGTTTCCTACCACATTCCATTTGAAAAACATGAATGTCAGATTAATTGAAGACACTGAATGGTCTTCAGTGAGTGTAGCATCCAGCTAGCGTAGCCTCCAGCTCATCTCTGACTTTAGAAAGTATCAGCAAAGTATGGCACCAAGTCCAGTTTTCAAGAGCCCTTGTCTCGTCTGTTTTCAAATTAACCCTCTGACACACTTGATTCAAATGGTCATCTTTGCTTGGCAGAAACAGGATCCTAATCATTTGAATCAGGGGTGTTGAAGAAGCTTACATCGAAAACAGGCTTGATGAAGGTTCTTAGGGACCGGAGTTGGAGATCCCTGATGTAGAGATTACTTGAGGGAACAATATAAAACTGTTTTCGGATGAAAAACCGATTCTCTCATTTTTGTTTTGTGTTGTTTTGTTGGTATAGTCTAGTCATGAATTTGTTCTTTGCAGAATTTTCCATTTGGCAACGCCTCTTGTTACAAAAAAATCAGCTTACAAAACGCCTCGGCGGAAAAATATGTTCCATAGTTACAAAAGAAAATTCAAGATGCAAAAGGCGACATTGTTGGCAAATAATATAAGACACGAGACACCAGCGCTCTCACCAACATGACTCTCATGTAATATATTGTACCTTATCACAACTCGTAAATAACAAACTATAACAAATACGGTAGACATGCTACTGTATTTGTTATAGTTTGTCATTCATTTTTATCATTTATTAGTATGCTGGCTTGCCCACAAATGAGACAATAGTTTTTTCGTTGTTTACTGTGGTCTTCCTCTTTTCATTTTTACTTGTTTCATCCACACTTCCCACCAACAATTTACATCATAGAACTAAAAAACATAAAATTGACATTATCTACAGCTGACACTGTACATATTCACATAAAAATACACATGTAACACACCACTTTGGGCTGTAGCGTCTGACATTAGCATCGTTAATATGTTGTTAGCACTTTAGCAATGACATTACACAGGGAGCGCTTCACATGGCCCAAAAATAAACTTAAGTAAACTTACATGCTCAAAATAATCCAAAATATAAATATTATTGCTTCTGTGGACTTGATTCCTGAATCGCTGGAAATATGAAATAAACATGTACAAATTAAACGTCCTAAAAAGGTAGCTCTCTCTGCACTGATCACCCACAAACTAGCACCATCTCAAGGCAAACAAGTGAATTGCATTCATATTGATTCATTTAAAGTGCTCAGGAGTGTTTGTTTTTTTTTAAACATGATATATTTTGATTATTATGCACTAATTAAATCCTAAAATGTATTATCGTTGTTAATGCATTTCCATGTTAAACAGGCCCTACTTATCAAAGATTCACGTTACGAAATTACTTTCAGAGCAAATTAATTTCATAAGTAGAAGTACCACTGCATTTCGATAATATACACTTCTTCACCAGCATCCTGTTTGAGAATTATTTTGACTATCCCCTCATTTTATAATAACACATTTTTGTTTTACAGATGAGTCCCCTCAATTTTTTGCAAATTATATTTATAATATTCTACCTATCTTTCTTATCCCTGAGTTGAAGCTCCAGGCCTTGCCCCCCATTTCTAGAAGAGATTGGCACAACCCAGCCCATGATGCCCCTTCTGGCATTGCTCTTCCTCTCTCAACGTATTCCTCAACAAATTTACTTCGTATTTGGCCCAGCAAGATAACCTATCAGTTTAGTCAGGGGTCTACTTAGCAACACTACCCAGATGGGAAGAATTTTGTGTGTACAGCAATATATTTAAGTTCAAGTAAAGATGCTGCGCACAGATACATATGACTTATTTCTTATCGAAGTGAATGAATGTAAACATATATGGATTGGATGCTGTTTGAGGGTTTTTATGCGCGCAGACGCTATATGTGCTTGTTATCATGTGGGTTGCAGTGAACATGTCAGTTGTGAGAAACAGATCTCCTTCATTAGATTAGCAATGTGTTAACTGGCCTGTGTCATGGAAATCCTCCCATTTGCATCTCTTGAGAAAAAGGCATAAAACCGTTTATCTATTTAAACATATTCTAGCTGATACGGCCGGCGGAGTTCAGAACAGGGCTATGATAATGTTTACTGATCGACTGATCACATGGCTGCTGATTCCTCCCGTTTTTTGGTTGAGTGAACAACCAGGTCCACCTCGGCAAGCTTCCCATGGCAACCCCACTGTGAGCTCATCGCAGTCATTCATCTGATTGGGTCATATATAACAAATCTGATATTAAATCATCTCGTGTTTGATTGGATCCTGCTTTAATTAACTGATAGTGCAGATGCAGGTCATTGGACCAAAGTTGCAGCTTTGTTTTGAATTTGTGTCAAAGACGAATAACGGTGATGATGGAGGAATCCAAGAATCTGCGCAGAACTTCATCCTTCATTCTTCAGTTGACAGACGATCAAAGCAAAGTCTGGAAACACGCATGTACAACATCATTCCTATTGTTCTGTCTCCTTCAGCGCTTCCCAGAGGCTCACGCAAGCCCAATCCTGTCTTTCTTGGAAAGGGAGCCTCAAGGCACGATCCTAGAAGGAGCGGAGTAGCGGAGTTCAAAACGTTATCACCCGCAAACGTCTTTTCATCATGTTTTAGAAACAAGCGTTCGCACTAATCCCCCAATAATCTCTCCAGGAGAACTTGGGCGATAAGGCGCGCCACCCACGGCTTTTCAAACACTTTTGGGGTAGTCTCTTCCCGCTCTCTATCTCTGCTTCCCTCTACATCTACTTTTGCTCATCCCTCCACTTCATCATCACTTCCTCCTCTGGAAGGACAAGTGAAGGTGATCACCTTCTTATCCTCCCAAGAGCGCTCTTCTTTCTTTTTCTTTCTTTCATCTGAGCCAATTTGTTTGTCCTGATTTCAATCTTGGCATTTATCTGGACTCATCAGCAGTTTTTTTCTCTCTAGCCGTCTAACTCCTCCGCCCATCAAATTAAAATGTTAATTAAAATTATGCTCCTTCATAAGATGACAAATTGATGTTTATGGTGAGGCACCTTCTCCGATGCCCCCCAGAATAGATGCACAAGTTAGATTCTTTGAATAGAATGGTGAGGAATATCCACGTATAGTATTTATCATACATTATTTTCCAATGTTGTCCTTTCCTCCTTCACCCAGATATTTTAATATGTTTACCTAATGAAAACCAAATTCCAGTCCTCAAGGGCTGGGACCCCTCGTCTTTTCGTGCCTTCTCTCTCCAAAAACACCCGATTCAAATGATTAGGATCATTTTCAGGCTCCTGCGGACCTTGCCGATGAGATAATCATTAGAATCGGGTGTTTTGGGGGGAGATACGTGGAAAACGTGCAGGACACCTGTGCTATGGAGAAATAAAAAGGAACATCTGTCACCTGGAACAAAATACATAAGGTGTATAGTAACATGTGAAAGAAGGAATGTTGGAAATAGTGTGATGTAAATATAAAAGAATAAGATTAAGCTGATTGGTGTAACAACTGACCGGTATCTGCAGCGCCCTGTCATCTGCATCGTCTCCTGTCTGGTGAAGGAGGAAGACAAGTACAAGAGTTAAGCCCGCCTCCTCCACTCTCTATCTCTGAGCGTCATCTTTGGCTGGTCAGGAGCGCACTCTCAAAGAGGGCCTCTTCCAATCTTTTGTTAAAATCCTGATTTAAGTACCACACATTTGTATTTGTACTGTACATGTCGTTGGCGTGCAGATACAGTATTTCTCTGAGTACAAGTTGACCTCCCTCCCTTTTTTACTTCAGTTTGGGTGAATTTCACAACGCGTGTATATGTATCCCTGATTTTAGTGGTTACACAAAAGTGGTCACACATGGTGTGTGTAATTAAAATGATGAAATTTGGTACCTTTAGACACATTTCTTGATGTAGAAACGAGACCAGTCAGAAGCAATGTACGTGCGCGTGTCGACGCAAATGCTGAAACTAATGTTGCAACAACTAAACGATTTGAAATTTCAATGCATTATTTTTTGACACCGCTGAATATGAATTTGTCGAAAAGCCCTAAAAGTCCTCATTACTTTCCTGACACACCAAATAGCTCCTCCCATTTAAATCTTGGACAGCCTTCTCTCCTGCTCGTCGTTTGCGCAAACCTCACGCGTTATTCTTCCACGGGTAGTCATCTCTGGGCCTGTCCAATTTGTTTGAAGGGGTATATACAGTGGGCCCCCGTGTTATGAACTTAATCCGTTCAGCGGCTACGCTCGTAACTCGAACTGCTCGTATGACGGGCAATCCAAACCTATGTTAATTAGTGAATGCGTGCAACGCGTGCAAAAACCTTAGGTAAAAACATCACGACTTTATACGTACACATATTAGAAATGAGTAATATAATTTACTGTACAGTTAAATTAAATAACATAAATATACAAAGGAAAAATGACATTTACCTTTGGGGCGACGTGACTTGAGCTGAGTGGAGGCGGAGGGGAGCAGAGACCAACCCGCAGAATTTATTGATTTATTTTCTTAAACGATAACTTTTCTCAAACTACAACATATCACCGGCGATTTCCTTCTCTTTAATCCATAATAGAAGAAGCCTCTCCATTTTGTTGTCGACCGAGGTCCGTCCCCCGGCAAGAAAGTCTTGCCCTTAGAAGATTGCCGAGCGGTTACGTCCATACTCACGAGCAAGGTTAACTATGCGTGCGCCTCCTTCGTATTTTTTTTTGTTATCTCCTCCTTTGTTTCTATTGTCATCATCCTCTTACTTCTTCCTTTACCGCCACTAGCAATTTTAGAAGCCATGTCTAACAGATAAAGTTTGCAAAGTCTTCACAACACACCGACCAGCTGTGCCATCAAGCTAGATGAAGGCGTTCGGCCAAGAGCATATCGGCATTTCTGTGATTGACGTGACGCCGGCCAAGAGCATATCCGCATCTCCGTGACTGAAACCGGGACTGTGAACTTAATCGACCACTAGCATATCGGCATCTCCGTGACTGACACCGTGACTGAAACAGTGACTGTGACATTGTAAGAGCAATAGCATATCAGCTTACCGTGACATTGGTGCCCAGATGATTTCATTGATAAAGCAAAGCGAAAAAAACTGTACCAACACATTGACCGGCATGTTGGATTGATCGTAAGACAAAAGGTTTGTGCGTAAGAAGGGGACAAAAAACGCCACAGTCCACGTTCGTAAGATGAAAAGTTCGTAAAAGTGGGAATTCGTAAACCGGGGTCCTACTGTATATAGATATACATAGAGGTAGTTATAGTTAGATGTATGTACTGTATAATTATTTTAAGCCTTGTAAATAACATGATATTCTTTATTTCACACTTGAACTTCAACTTAATGTTGCGGGTATAAGTTGACCACCCAATATGGAGATTGAAAATGATGGAAAAAAAAAAAAAACTCGACATGTACACGGAGAAATACGGTAATTAAACCTGACTTCGATTTTTTTTGATAGAGGTCATCATTCATGGCTTTGTACAAGCATACGTCTAACGTTCCTCTGTAAAGGAAATGCTTACATTTCTATAGTTATAAAAAAGAGTTTATAAAGAAGAACTTGAGAACTTGTATGTTGCATGTGTTTTGTGATGTGTGCAAAAGTAAGCGAGAGAGTGTGTACACTATTTGTATGAGAGAAGCGGTAGTAGGTTTCTGATTTTTATCTTCCTTCCTTTTCTTCTTTGTATTTTTGGAGGATTCACACAGTGACCTCTTTGTTTGGGACAGTGAGTACACCCCCGTAACCCCCTAGTTGGGGAAAGAGACTATTTCCTGTAGCAAGAGATGGAAAAGAAAAAAGAGAAAGGAGAGGGTGATATGATGGAGATGAAGAGGATGGAGACAGTGAAAGAGGAGATGGGAGGAAGCGGGCAAATCAGATGATTGAGTGATTGGTTTTGTGAAAGGGTGAATGAATGAACAATGGTTGAAAAGGTCAGGACGAGAGTAAGAGTCCTAGCTAGTGGGACTCTGAATGCTTCCAAACGCTTTAGGGCTGGCAAATAATTTGAAGAGAATACTTGTCCTGTCAAAGAGTTAAGCGCTGAAAAGAAATACAAAAAAACAAAACAAAAACAATACAAAGTAGTCTTCATATCCAAACTTATTGCATGTATTTGGTAATTTATTACCTGTTATTCTTTTCAGGTCCCTGGGTGAGCTGGAGATTTCCAGCTGTACCAAAGTATTTTTTCAAGGTGAAGCCACACATATCTGAACTGGTACCTTTTTGTTTGCTAGTTTGCAGAGGTGGCCATTCCGTCGGTAGTGATGGGCTGATGTTTGGCTAACGGTCCGCCAAACGACGAAAACGTTTTAATAGAACGACGGACTAAGACCGACGGAACAGTAGAGTTCATCTGTCATTGTAATCGTCACCACCTATGTGCTGCACACAGCCTTGCTCAGCGCATTCACTGTACAGAGCCTTACATAAGAAGCAATGCTAGGATTAAGAATTGAGACTTTTGTTTTATTTGGCTTTTTAGTATGATTTGAATGAATAAATCGCCTGCACAGTTGAGTAAAGCATTCTGAGATCTCTTTCTGCTGGCATTTTTTTATTGTGGTGGAGGAACGATGATGTGGGCGTGAGCAATGAACCGACAATTGGTCGACGGAGTCTTCATATATCTATTCAACTTACCATATCTTTCTAAATGTTGGTGAACCACCCAGTTGGAAAGCAATTGACTATAATAACAAACCTTACTAATCAAACGTTTGGAAACATCTAATTCACTCTTTAGTCATCGGCATTATAAAAACCTAAAAAAAAAACCCAACGACTTGGGTTGATCATTTATATTTGTCAACATAGTTACAATTTTTCCAAATACTGTCTTCATCCGTCTAGGTAGTTCCTCAGTCAGCCTTTGGTCTTTGAAAAACTTGACTTCTTCATGTGATTGAGCCAGTTGAAAGGGACAGTGGTTCCAAAATTTGACTGCTGTTGTGCTGTACTTATCTGACATTTTTTTTTAGACCTGCACAATTCAATTTTGAATTGAGAAGGTTGTCACTACAGTCAACTAGTAAAATAATCATTTGGAGCAGCTGTAGTCAATAATATGCAATATGATTTTTTTTAACACTTTAAAGAGGGTCTATAAAACTCAGTCGCACTGCAACACTTTGAGGCCTGATTTGATCTTACATGTTTTCTCTAACAATGCATGCAGTTGTCAGCAGGTGTAAAAATGATGTTGTGCACTGTATTTAACTAGTGCAAAATAAAGTGCAAACTGATGTAATTGAAAGCATTGGTGGAAAAGGCAAACCAACCGAGTTACAGAAATAATATCAATTGCTGTATTAATTTTGGGGACACCAGCAACCACATATTTCCTCCATCTTTTTTTTCATACAGTAATTGTGGTGAGTGCATGTGAAACCTGCCATTGTAAAAAGTCCAAGTCTGTTCGTTCAGTTCAAGGAAAGTTCTAATGCCCGTTTCAGTCATCTTCCAGTTTCATACAGATTGAGGGAGAAAAGGATAGAAAGCAAGGAGGCATTCTGATAGTGAACAAGAGAATGGCGGAAGAAAATGAAGAAATGAAATCAGCCTGGCATCATTTGCATTCAAGTTTTATCAGCGAAGAAGGTGGGTGTTTTGGGGCCTGATAAGGAGAGGGTGTCGTAGGCTGTGCTGGAGGTGGAGGGGGTTGCTGGAGAGACGTGCGAGCTTGAGTGTGCTTACAAATGCGATGCATGAATTGACTTTAGCAAGAGAAGGTGGCTTAGAGTTCAGTCGGTGTGCGTTTGCACCGGCATGCACGTTTGAATGCTGGAGTCGTAACGGCGGAAGCATCCTGTTGAAGGGTGCACATGTTGTGTATATGTGCATGTGGTGGGACTGTGGAAGCAGGGGGTTAATATCAGACCAAATAATTAGATTCGCTATCGTCTCAGCAGCAGCACTGCGAGGATCAGGCAGATTAAAGACAGGCTCAAGGCTAGTTAATATTCATGAGGGGACCAGGGTCCGGGCTTAGACTGCGGCTCAAAGACTCTCCTCCGGCTGATCGGGCTTACGGCAGCGCTCTCCACCAAGATGGAGCTATAGAGGCCTGACTGATAGATGGAGGGCTGCATTGGCGGGGGAAATCACAGCTAAGAATATGTCTTGCCGTTGCCGTCGTTTCGGTAGGTTCGTAGCGTATTATTTAATTAACTAATAATTGCAATACCTACTGTATGTGCTATTAATAAGATATATAGATCTACTCCAGTATCAGGTCTTCAACAATCTTGTGTGTCCGTTGTCATTAACAACTAGTACAGGCGTCTTTCAGTGGGGGGGATTTAGGACTAACTGTTGTTAAGAAGTATCTCCCAAACTCAATACATAAACCTTTCATCACATCAGTGGTCCTCAACCTTGGGATCGATTGAACCCTAGTCGGTTTCAGGGGTTTGTTGGACCCTCGACTGCCGAGGTCAAGACACCCAACGCGTCGTGTCGATTCATTTAGTGCGCTCAGTAGTCAACGTGTGACTGACGCAGTAGTATGTTATGCTATTTCTATCTTTATATTTTAATACATACTACTGTATGTATAGCAAAAAAAGAAAGTGTCCCGCCCTGGAATTTTATCCCATTTGTTGGAACGTATATTTGCGAGCAATCCTTTTCGAGAATCTTCTTCTCCATTCCGCTTTTCTCCTCAGGGGTTGCCACAGCGAATCAACTGCTTCCATCTCAACCTGTCTCCTGCATCCTGTTCTCTCTCCCTCTAACTACTTTCATGTCCTCTTTTACTACATCTATAAAACTTTTCTTCGGTCTTCCTCTAGACCTCCTGCCAGGCAATTCAAAATGCTGCATCCTTCTGCCTATATGTTCACTATCTCGTCACTGGACATGTCCAAACCACCTCAGTCTGGCCTCTCTGACTTTATCTCCCCAAACTCTAAACATGTGCTGTCTCTCTGATGTATTAATTCCTGACCCTATCCATCTTGGTCACTCCTAAACAGAACCTCAGAATTCTCATCTGTGATACCTCCAGCACTGTCCCTTGTCTTTTCCTCAGTGGCGCTGGATCAAGACAAAATAGCATCGCTGGTCTCACCACGGTCTTGTACGCCTTTCCTTTCATTTTAGCTGAAACGACTTTGTCACACATCACACAATATTAATAATATGATTGTACGACTTAATTAATATTACTTATAATTATATGAAATCATTTGTATTATTTCCTATCCAATATAGTCTTATCCAATGCTTTTCGAAGATGCTCGACATAAAAAAAAGGAAAAGGAACAGACTTTGCTCTGTAAAGGACAGCATTGAGAGTATCTGAACTGGTCTCATAGGCAACAGCACATGTCACACTGTTTTGCAGCTATGAACATTTCTTGTGTGATTTCATGGACTGTTGATTTTGTCCATACATGTTTTAAAAAACAAATTATTTTTTGCTGAAGAAGGGTTTGATGAACGCGCATATGAAACTGATGAGGTTCAGTACCTGCGCCAAGGTTTAGAACCACTGCATTAGATGTTTCATGTCATATCTGACACATCATTCCATCTCAAATAGTTTGCAAAATTCAGTTATTACTGTTGCATTCTCTTTTGGATTTGTAAGACCACAAGATCAAGACTGACTGTTGATATCATTACTCATACACATCACATGTGCTCAAGGCTCAGGTGACAACCAATCACAGCTCCCCTGTTTTCTGAATTTGGACATGTGAGGTTTGCACGCTGGATCATGATCATGATTGTGTGTTGTCATTTTACTGCAATACAACCATTTGTGGCTGTGTTGAATTTGCTCAAGTTTCTGTTCAACAATTTCCAGTAGAAAATAGCATTTCTTGAAAAACCTATTCATCCCATCGATCAGAGAAGGTTTGCGAATATTGTCAATGCCGTTTTTTATTCAAGGTTCAATCGCTAAAACGTTCATCAGATACTTGCAATCCTTCACGGCTCAGCGGCGTTATGAAGTCAAAAATTTTCTTTACAAAATTAGGTTGTATTCTGGGCCCCATTAGTCAAAACCAGTATTCTCATCAAAATTACATATGAGGACTTTGAATGAAGCAGAAAAACCGACTCATTTTCTTCTCAGGGGGAAGCCATTTTGTCAATTGCTGTCTGTATCTGAAAAATGACACCATTGTGCCTTAGGGCTTATGTAAAAAAGTCGTCCAATGCCAATTTTTTACCCTTATGGTGTGTGGACACATGAGGTTTGGACTCCCCTCTGAGCCATTTTTGACAATGCATCTGACCCTACATGTTTCATACTTTGATGTGTTTAGTCTTTTTAATTACCGATAGCTGCATTCAATGTAATCCTCAATAAGATCATTGGATATGCCCGTGCCAAAGACAGCTAAGGCATCAATGTTCAGTGGCCGTTCTTCATTACCAAAGTTCAAAGGAATATTTTCAATCATGGGACAATCATGGGACTACCTGTGCAGCAAAATGTAACTTTGGAAAGAGGGCAAACAGATGCTCAGATAAGTTCTACAATGATGGCGCAAAACACATTTTCCAAAGTTGACCATTCTTTATTAGACATTGAAATGTAGTAAGAAGCCCTTGGGCCATTACTCCACAAGAGCACATGACCACCTTAGGAAACAGATACACTGTTTTTTTTTCCTTAAAACATGGCAGTTGCTGTAGCGTTTACTTGATATTTTTTTCTAATGGCCATAAAAATGTAACACTTTTGCAAGTAATTTTCAACAATATCCAATCTTGCTCTTTAATGAATAAAATAATTGATAATGAAATACACTAATCCAACAAGTGACCATATTTTCCATATGCAGCTATTGACTGTTCGGTGGCCTCTCTATTCTGCTTAACTCATTCACATCTCTCTAGGCCTGGTTAATTACACACACGCTCACAAAGTATGATCTGACCTAACGCCTCTAATTCTCATTATCTTGCTGTGAAGCGATGTCTGTGTGTGCGTGGCTATAAATGTGTGGTAACGCTGTTACAAATTCCAGTTGTACAGTTAACGGGATATCTTAATTTGTTAATGTGACATGCTCACTGTATGTTTCGTTTGTAATGATAACATAGTTTTTGCTGGAGTGTGGTCAAAGTTCCACCTGGCAAAGACGGATAAGGAACATATGCAGTGCTTAGATTCAGTCTTTGCAGACTGGTGAAATTGTAACTTTTAGTTTTAAGTTCATTTTGTTGCTTTTAATGTGTGTGTATGGATGTGCGTTTGTGTTTTCCACTGGCGTGCTACTGAGCTCTCCCAATTGCCCTATCATGGTGAATTCCAAAGTCGTGGGCATGATGAATTAGTCTGAAACAAATTAGAAGTACTTACGACTCAGGCGGCTCCAGCATTGGGTTACAAATTAAAACAAAAGCAGTCGTATCGTCCCATCAGTTTCAGTTCCCCGTGAAATACAATACGCTCGGCCTCCATCTCTATTGGAGAAACAGAATGAGAAGCTTCTTCCTCTCTTCCCACTCTTTCTTTCCATCCCAAACAATCCCACGCGTAATTTCCATCTTTTTCAGGTGTTTCAGTTCTCCAAAATGTGTTGTTTTGTTCCAGTTTCATCGTACTCTTATTACATCATGTACAAGAGGCTTTCATATCAAGGCTTAAGACCACAACAGTTTTGTGGATTGTGGCCTTTTCTGCAATATTTGAGACAAATAAACATCTTCACATTAAAAAGTGATTTATTTTGTCATGCCATGACATATTTATATCCAGTATTGTACTGACTACTTAGAAATAGCATTTAGCTTGTATTTATGAGTAGTATATTATTCGCGCACAGGAAAAACATCTCTAAAAAAAAAAAGCTTGCCAAAGCAAATATCAGATTTTTTTTAATAGTTTAAAAAAAAAAAAAAAAAACATTTTTCTGTGACATAACATCGAGGCAATGCTACCCCCAACTGGCTCATAGGCATTACTGCGTGGGCCACCTTTTGTGCCATTATAAAATGAGTACACTGGCGATCTGCGATGACGAAGAGTTGTGGATTACAGTGTTTTGCTATTGTGGGTCGCGTAAGAGCCTCTTATTTACAAGAATCTAGTTACTGGATCAGCATTAGCTCCAATTCATTCATCAGCATCACCAAAGGTGATCATGATTTCAAGAGAACATGATTTGACCAGGACACTCGTAAATTGTGTTTTCAATTTGTCGCTAAAATGAGTGGTCCCCCTGTTTTTTTTTTTTTTTTTTTTTTTTTTTTTAACTGGGCTCCATAGCAGATGGAATGGAATGGATCTTACTTTACCTTCCTTTTGTTTTTTGTATTGAGTTTTTCAGCATTGCTCTACATGTTTTAATTCCTATTTCATCTCTTCTATTGGTCTGTTAATTCTTTTAATTAAACACAAAACGATTTAGGGATTAAATATGTCCTGCCTCACATGTGCTCTTTAGCTGATTATGTAGTCATTGGTTACTAGCCATATAGACTAGTCTTTCATTGCATTTAGGGAGATTTGTCTGCTCAGGTCTTACATTCTGCTGTGCATCTGTTTTTATGAAGAATTCCAGTTGGACCGTGGTGTGTGATGACCCGGATTGTTGGATAACCTCCCTTGCTTTGACCACTAACCCATCAGAGGCCAACTGTACTATCTACAGCCAGGGTGAGATTGTCAACAGATATATCACTCTGCCTCACTCACAGAAGAATTTGACTCGCTGTCACATGACTGACTAGATCCATTAGATGTCAAATATTAATAAAATAATATCTTTATTCCTACCTAGTTACAATTCAATAAAAATGATAAGGTGTGACAGTTATTTATTCTTCTGCCCTGACCCTGTATGATTTCAGGTGAAGACTTATTCTGCAAGGTGACCAGAGACATTGTCGTAGCCGAAAGACTCCTGGCCACGGCGATGCTTCCTCCAAAACCTTCCTCCCCTGTCACCAGGGGATCACCTATTCTCAACATTATCACCCCAAAAACCTCTGTGGTAAAAGAAGAGCCACTGTATCCTGCAGCGCTCCACACAGACATCCAGCTCCTTCCGCAGCAAGCGGGCATGGCTGCCATCTTGGCTACCGCTGTTGTCAATAGTGAGTGTCGTTTTAATACCATTCCTATAATTACACATTTGATGAGTAAAGTTCCACCTTTTTCAGAGTGTTGATGCATTTAAAATCTTACTCATTCTGCAGTATAGCAAGATTCTTTGTTCATGAACCAGTATTATGCGCTTTCACCACATGATGGCAATGCGGGTCTTCACCAGAGATTATCAACTCAGCCGATTGCTTTGCAACTGTTCCATACTGTTCGTCATACTGTATGCGTTGAGTTGTCTGGTTGATGCAGATACAGTATATGTAAATTCCACTGTGAAAGTTCACTTGGATGATGACACATCCAGCCCGCTGTTGCTTTTCAAAGGTTATAAACTCTAAGATGTAAGTTGTACGTAGTTTGAGTCAACTCAATTGAATTCGTGTTGTGGTGTCTGTGATCAGAGGACATTTTCCCGTGCAAAGATTGTGGGATTTGGTACAGAAGCGAAAGGAACCTGCAAGCCCACCTCATGTACTACTGTGCCAGCCGACAGAAACAGCCAGCTGCAGCCTCATCCCCGCCACAAGACAAACCTAAAGAGTCCTACCCCAATGAACGCATCTGCCCCTTTCCTCAGTGTAACAAGAGCTGCCCTAGTGCAAGTTCGCTGGAGATTCACATGCGTACACACAGCGGTGAGAACAAGATGTATTGCATGAGTTTACCTCAGCAGCAGTTTTGGGTCCCTTACTCATTTCACTTCCCTGTTTTCCACACAGGTGAGCGTCCATTTGTCTGTCTCATCTGTCTCTCCGCATTCACCACTAAAGCAAACTGTGAGCGCCATTTGAAGGTCCACACTGACACATTGAACGGGGTGTGCCATGGATGTGGCTTTGTCTCGACCACAAGGGATATTCTCTACAGCCATCTGGTTACAAGCCACATGGTTTGCCAGCCTGGATCTCGCACTGAGGTCTACTCTCCGGGCCCAGGCCTTCCGAAGTTGTCTTTGTCCACTGGTGAGTCACACGATCGCTGGACAATCACACTTAACCTCGTAGATTTGTAAGATGTCGCGTGTCAATAATGTTTCACAATATCTTTGCAAAAAAATTAAATAGATTAAAAAATGCCTGTTTAGCCCAAAATTGCAGTGGAGAAAATTTGAGAAGTTGACAGAGGAAACAAGTGTACTTCATTCAGTGAACATATATATATATATATATATATATAGTGGGGTCACGTGAGGTGTGACAGGGCAGATGGGGTCACAGAGGTCAGATGTTCTCAATAAAATGTTTATTTTGTCACTCAAAGTTCAAAGAAATTATATCAAAACAGGTGGTCAAAAGACAGCAATCAAAATCAGGTTGGTTCTTAGAGTTCAAAACTACTCTCTTTACAAAGTACAAACGAAAGCAGGAAAGATATATGATCAAAAATGCAAAAACTTGAAATAAAGTCTGTTCACGGGATTCCAAAACTGGCGCACAAAGTACAACATAAAGCAGTTCAAAAACGGTCAAACTCCAAATAAAACCTGTTCTCACAACTCTCTGGCTTTGTCTTCGGTGGCACTCTCTTGCTTCACGTGTCTCGTCCGCAGCAGCACAGTCTCTCCCTCTCCAATCAGCCAGGCCGGCTTTTATCCCATTACTTAATCAGCTACACCTGTTGAGGCAGTGAGGCATGCTGGGCATTGGAGTCCTCGGCCTCTCGGCCATTTTGGGGTGTGGCATTGGTTCACAGAATGGGAAGTAGCGGCCCTCTACTACACGTCCCCTTCTGATGCCACATTATATATATATATATATATATATATATATATATATATATATATATATATATATATATATATATATATATATATATATATATATATACACACTGTATTATGATTAAGGCATTTCCCAAATTTGTACATTTTCACATAAAGGGTCATTGTCGACAATGCAAACATTCTCAACAACATTTCTTCATAATCTACATGCTAGCTTTTGCTGACAATTAAGCAACTGCCTTAACATATTTTCTCTTGATCAGTTCTCAGCCCAGGAGACTCCGGCGTGGTGCTGAAGTGTCAAGTGTGCGGCCACAACTCCGATTCCCCTTCCCAGTTGCAGCAGCATGTACGAACCCATCTGGAAGTGCGAGTCCCAGCTGAAAGGAGCCCCACCCCTCGTCAAAGTACCCCATCATCCGTCGACCAGGTTCAGCCATCCACACCAGAGGGAGAGCCCTTAGGCTGTGTCCCAAAGTCTGACTCCTCCAGTCCGGGTGCAAACGGGGGCTCCGCTACTCCACGTGACTGCAGTCCGCCTGATGCCCAAATCACCACCCCAAGAATTAAAGAAGAGCCTCATTCAGAATCTGAGACAGACGAACATCAGATGGACTTTAAGGAGGATGGGGAGGAGGCTGAGCAGAAAGTAGAAGAGAAAACAAAGGAGAGGCAAACCACCAACTCCATTTGTCAGACATCAAATTCTCCAAAAAGTCCTGCTACCACTGCAGTAAAAACAGAACCGACGAGTCCTACTCCCGGTTGTAGCCCAAGTCATATAGGTGGTGCTGGCTCAGTTTTTCCAGGTGGCTCAATGTTTTTGCCTCAGTACATGTTCAACCCAGAAACAGCCATTTTGCCTCAGGCCTCAGAGATCCTGGCTAAAATGTCTGAGATGGTTCACAGCCGTCTGAAGCAGGGCCAGACAATTCCTCAGAGTAACACAGGCACCTTCTTTCCCTCTGCGCCAGCTGTACCGACAGCCACAGCCACACCTCCTCTAAAAGGAGCTACCTGCTTCGAGTGTGATATTACTTTCAACAATATCAACAATTTCTATGCACATAAGAGGCTTTACTGCTCTAGTAGGCACCATGGCGAAGGTGCTATCTCAGCTTCAGGCCCCGGATCCACAACAGATACTTCCCCAGCCACGGTGCCGTGCAGCAAGGCGCAAGACTCAGCGGCATCTCCTCACGATGGAGTAGCAAGCAGAGCGGCCTCCGCCTCTCCTTCGGAATCCGAACCACCTGCAGATAGCGGAGCAGCAGAAACCAAGAAAGTGCTGCTGAAGACCGAAACACCAACAGGCCGGGAAGGAATATCATCCTCTTCAGAAGGTGAGGGTGCAGGCAGTAGAGGGGGGCGAGCAAGTGAAGGTAGCCAGAGCCCCGCTAGCGGCTCTGCTGAAGACATGGACGACGATCCCAACAGAACCTTTTGCGAGGCCTGCAACATTCGCTTCAGTCGTCACGAAAACTATACTGTTCACAAACGCTTCTATTGCGCATCGCGTCATGACCCGTCCAACCAGCGAGCCATACACATGGCAAAGGCAACCACCGCAGCAGCAGCCTTTCATCCTCAGCCCATCCGTACGCGCAAAAGGAAGAAGATGTATGAAATTCACATGGCGCGTACGGAAGCCTTAGCAGCGGCCGCCGCCGCCGCTGCCACGGTCGCTGCTGCAGCTGCCGCGTCCGCTCCATCTCCTTCTGTGCTCGGCCTGGCGGTCAAACAAGAGGTTTCTCCCGGTGGCGCGGGCAGCCCGAGCCCTGAAGGCGACGGTCCAATGGATCTGAGCAAGCGGCCCCGCCTCAAAGAAGTTCCTCACCGTGGTAGCGGCAGTATTCTTCCTGCCTTGCCGCTCACCGATTACCATAAGTGCACCGCCTGCAGTATCAGCTTCAACAGCATTGAGAATTACTTGGCTCATAAAACCTACTATTGCCCCGCCACTAGACTTCAACAGCATACCTTACAGCTTCACAGGCTCAAAAGATCAGCTTCTACCTCTCCGAAAAGCAAGGCTCTCCAGGAGCGCCAAGATCTTCTCTCCTCAGATTGGATGACACAGGCACAAGGCTCATCAAGCAGTCCTCACGCCTCAGCTGTAACCGCCTCCGATGCCACATCTCCACCCGATACAACAAGCATGCATGCGGCCACGCCAGGAGCGCCAGGAGTGGTTTCCTCTCAGGTGGTCTGTCCCTATTGTCCTAACAGGCCCATCACATGTGACCTAATGGAGCACTTCAAGACTGCTCATGGCCTGGTTGTATCTTTTCAGGCACCGCAGGAGGCTCACCCCCAGCCAGGCACCATAGTTAGTCCCAGCCCCAGCCTTAGTCCGAGTGATGGAGGCATAGCCGCCGCCTCCAATAGCTCAAGTGGCCCCTCCAAATTGATCTCTCGCATTCACAGAGAGAGCATTAACGGGCAGGCGAGGAGTAACACCACTTCTCCCTCCTCTCCTCTGATAAACGGAAGCCCATCAGGTGCGGTTCGATCACCATCGGCGTGCTCGCCTCAGCCAGTTTCCCCCTCAAGGGCTCCCCCACTGACTTTGTCACCTGTGCCTGACCACCGAAGAGAAACCATGGAGGTATCCATCCTTCCTGATAAGACTTCACCAACTGTTGCCTCCCATCCCCTTCCCACACCCTTGCTTGCCTCCGCACCCAATCCCAAAACCTCCGTCATCTCCCCGGTCCAGAACGGTAACTCTCGCTACTGTAGGCTGTGCAATATTAAGTTCAGCAGCCTCTCGACATTCATAGCTCATAAAAAGTACTACTGTTCCTCCCACAGTGCTGAACATGTCAAGTGAGCTGAGAAATTCACCTTTTCCCCCTCTCTCTCGCTTCCCCGCCGTTCATCTGACTCAGTCGATGCGACTCCTCAATCAGATCCGAGAAGCTCCTGTGCACCCTTTCTGCCATCAGTCCTTGCCGGCAGCCGCCAAAGTTGAGCTGAGTTGGCGTGACCATTCGTCGTAACGAAAGGCTGTTACTCATTGGAAATTCCAGGGCAGAATTTGCCAGTTGCTCACTGTTTAGTCCTCTCCAATCAGCAACGCTGGGAGCTGATCGGGGTCCTACCCACGCACGTCTACCTGCGCACTGACGTGTGCCTCGTCCCCTAGGTCACTTTCTTGTCCCAAATTCAACACCAACCACTTCTCAAGATTTTGCATTGTGTGGGACGTTAAAAAGTTTGATGTGAACAACCTCATTCTGTCTTTGTTGAACTGAGTTGTTGATAAAAGCAGTCATTACACTTTGTCGATTAACCGATGATCGTAGCGTAACGTTGATGCTGATTTGCGCAAATCTCCAGTCTTTTCACATCAGTCCAGACCAAACAGAGGAATAATCTCTTGTATGAAAAAGACTGGATAACGTGTAATGTTTTTATTATCTGTGCATAGTCTATGATGTCTAAAAAAAGAATTCTATATTACATTTGGTTTCAACACTGGCTCTTTTATGCTTACTAGAAGAAGCTAAGGCATTTTTTGTTAAGAGAAAAGAATAAAATGTGGTATGAAATGTTACTAATTAGTGAAGGATATTTCAAAATGACCTTTTTTTCTTAAGCCTTTTTGTTTTCTCTTCAAATGCAAAGGAGAGACAAATGTGAACTATTTATCTTCTAGTCCTCACTGATTTCATGTCAACAGCAAACTACCTACATAGGTGAAAGAGTATTTTTATTATTTGCTTTACATTCATGCTGTTAGAAGGAAGTATGTGGCTCTCGGTGTGTTGAAGTGTTTTTGTGTAAATATCTAATGTTATCTCCCTGGGACTACACTGAATTTTCTTATCATATAAGCTTTTTTTCCCTTCTGTTTTTGTAAACCCATTTTTCTGATGGTGACATTAAAAAAACGATAAATCGACTTGTTAAGAAAAAAAAAAAAAAAAAAACAGCACGATTTGATCCACTTGTCACTCATGGCTTCAGAGAATATATTTTGGACACAGCTGCTTATATACTGTGATAGCAATGAAGTTACCTTCCAAACCTTAAGGTATACATCTATGATTTCATTCTGGCTTTATTTACCTGCATCTAAAAGCTAAGACTTACTTTTTTCTTCGTTTTCTAAGTGTAACATGAAGTGATAGACATCAACTCATGCCGTTCAATATACATTCGGAAACATCTTTTTTGTTATGGTGATCATCGTTGGCAAAAGAATGGTCAAATCTCATGATAGCGCCTCATGTTCTACAGAAAGCACATAATTATGTAATACCTTCTTGGGTATGAGTCAATGTGTCCCAGTACAGATATAAAAGAGCTCCATTCATTTAATCAGATTCAAGATAAAGTACGTATAAGTCTAATTGAATGTACTGTATCAATAGTTTTGAATTTGAGCCTTCTTTTAAGCATTTTGACCAAGGTGATTTTTAAACTTTTTAACGTTTGTATTGAAGGTGTCAGAAAGCCAACTGTCCTATAATGTAAAAAAAAAAAAAAAAATCAAGAACCAAACTATGGCAATGCAAAGTTCCTACATTTTTCTCATCTCCAATTGTAAGTAATATTGTACCAATCACACAGAAACAACATTGAACATGTTTCGTCATTTTACTGCTCAATAAATCCAAAATTGGTCATCGTTCCATGATGTAGCCACCCACTTAAATTGACACATTTTTGAAACAGCTACATGGAAAAGAAAAATCCACATTTCATTGGTATTTGAGTATGGCGATTTTGTCACTTCCAGGTATTTTACGGCTGCTGTGCTTTATGTTATCTCATGAACTCACAGCTGCATATGTGAAAAGCATTACACAAAATTGTGTGTTGGTCGTATGAGATGTTGATTGAAAGAGATTAAAAACGGAGCCCAATTTGAATCATTTTCCCTCTTGGTTAATGTTCTGCTTTACTGCATTTCATCGGACACGTCTGGTTTGAAAGAGTTGAAATATTCATCTGAGACCCAACCAAACTAAAAAAAAATAACATCTGTTTACATGGATATATTAGCTATACTAAAATAGCCGACAGTTACAAAGAGACAGCTCAGAAAGAGTCAGGATCTTTTCAAATTGTGGAGTGGTTGGAATTTGACTTTATTGGTCTTCTCATTTTGTTGCACTGTGTAGTTTCACATTTTTAATTTTAGGGATTTTTTTTCCTTATAACTGTATTTATTGTATACAGCACTTTTTCCCTATCAAAAAAAAAAAAAAATGCATTCTTGTTCTGTTATGAAGGACGCTCCCATTTTATTTTTCCTCAGATATAGAAAACCACAATGAATGTCAAAACCTCTATTTTTTATTTTCATATATTTCATTTCCACTACACGCTTGTCCAAACTATGCATGGGAAATAAAAAGAAAAAAGTTCTGAAACACGTTGTGGGAATGCATTTTGTTGAAATGGCAGCAGCTCTTCTATGCACTTTTTATTAAGAGTTTGAGAGGGGGATCTTAACTTGGGTAGACAGATTCAAATGTATGTATGCTAGTCGCGGGTAAATAGCTCTTCTAATAGTAAGTGTCATATTGATGGATGCTTGCAAAGAGACCTTGAATGACTCATCAGCCTTCTTTTTGAAATCATGTATATGGATGGTAGACCCTGTAATCGGCTGCACGACATGTATTCCTTTTTAATCACAACAACAACCAAATATACAGTGACAGAGACAGCTCTAGCTTTCATAAATATGGCATATGTATTATTTGTGATTGCTAATTAGATCAACTTTTGAAGATTTCTACTGTACACCTAGGATAGAACGCATCAACTTGTGGAGGATATGTTGTAAATCAACCTTTATAATCACTACAGACCGGTCAACACTTGTACGCAAATTGCGTCCATTAAGTCAATCGTGTAAATGAATTATAAATGCTATTCATTTCAATTCAAAACTTTAATTAGATGCAAATAAGTATTATCATTACAAAACCTTTGCATCTGCTAACATGTACCAAAGGGAATACTGTACCTGGCACAAACGAAAATGCTAACAAGGCAGCACGACAGGATAAAACGTGCTCACATTAGCGAGCATGTTATCCAGTCACAAGTTTTTGGATCAGCAATCAAATGGTGGGTATACTATCATAAATGACATTTTTACAAAGAAAGTACATCTTACAGTCATGGGCCAGATTTCACAAAGAGACAAAACAATACGTTCATCACTGACTGACTGCTCTCAATTAAAGACACACCATCAAACTCACTATGTAATATCCACAGTGGCCAGAGGTGGCGGCAAAAAAACAAAGATGAAGCTAAACAAAGCACAAATGAATGAACTGTTAAACTAAGGCCTTGTCCACATGTAACAATCCGCATAGTCTCCCACTCGTCATTGATGTTCATTTAAAAAAAGTGGCACCTATATGAAACCGCGTAGTCCATCCAGCCATCCATCTTCTACCGCTGTGTTCCGGGGTCGGGTCGCGGCGGCAGCAGCTTGAGCAAGGAAGCCCAACCCTAACCCTAACCTTCTCCCTGGCCACTTCATCCAGCTCCTCCAGAAGGATCCCAAGGCGCTCCCAGGCCAGCTGGGAGACATAGTCCCTCCAGCGTGTCCTGGGTCGTTCCCGGCGCCGCATAGTGCAGTTTCAAATTCATGTATGAGCATGCCAAGTCGCTAGGTGGCAGTAATGATGCGAATTCTGTCCAATCAGGAAGAACTTCCGCCTCTGACATAATCGGTATTCGTGTCTTTGGCGGGAAAAAGAGTAGCGCGATGACGCAAATCTCCGTTGATGCTGGTCACACGAAACGAGAGGCTTGGGCAAATCTCCACTTTAGCCAGAGGTTTTGAAACATTCGATTTTGATGGGAAAAAAAAAAAAAACCCGGCCCCACAAACAGCAAACAGGGCAAAAAACGGGGACATTTACCGCCCGTTTGCAAGAACCCCAGCTAGGGATGAACAAGACCTAAATCAGTTCCAAAACATCATTATTTTGGGTGCGGCCCAGTACTAGTTGATCCGCGGACTGGTGGTTGGGGACCACTGTTGTAAATGACACATAATTATTTTTTGTGATATTGCAATAAATCCTTCTCTGGCAGGGCTTCAATTAACCATTTTTCATGGAAATCTTCAAAAAAAGATGTAGACAGTCGCGTAGCAAGCTGAAATACAAAATGCCCATCAACTTATCAATACTTGTTAGATATTGATTCCAACAGTGTTGTGAAATAGGGCTGTCCTAGCAATTTATATGTTCTCTTTGTACAGGTGGTTTTCTCTGCATACTTGGGTTTTCAAACATGCTTAATGGGTTAGTTGAGGACTCAAAGTTAGCTGTACGTCTTTGTTTTCTGCCCTGCTGGCTTTGAAAATTCTATGCAACAAGTGAAAGGTTGGCATAAAACCTGTAACCAACTGCTGTTGTTAGGTTTTTTCCGATGAACTTATGAAAAAAAGAGGGCCGCTATGACCTTCTTGACCTTTAATTTAAACAAACTGTAACAGAACCAAGAGATCAATATACTGAATATGAAGCCATTATAGATTCATTTTACCTATATCAGTGGTGTCAAACACATTTTTATTTTGGGCCGCGTTATCGTGATAGTTTCTTTCAGAGGGCCGGAATGACTGTGAATTCAAATACATTTTAAGTGTGTTGATCACACATTTAGCAAGATTTGATATCAGAAGCCGGCAAAAACTGTTCAAAAGCGATTTGGAGAATAAGATCATGTTTGTTTTTCTTCCCCCAAATTTTTAAAAGTTAAAGACAACTTGCAGTTTTGGTATTTTAGTCAGAAATCTGAAGTCAAATCAGCATTTCAAGGGCCACAAAAAGTGAGTTGGCGGGCCGGATCTGGCCCCCGGGCCTTGACTTTGACACCTGTACTATAAATGATCAAAATATATTCTTATATTTCAAAACGTAGGTCAGCAAAAAGTCGCCATACTACATAACAACACTGCCACATATCCACATGAAATAAAAACAAGAGCAAACTACACTATACTAAGGTGACCTTACCACAGAGCAGCATATTGAGCAAACAATAGCAATTCACACTATTTGCTGCTGTGACTCTAATCTTTATCGGGACGTTAAAAATAGAATTGCTTTTCATTGAAAGTTGACTTTTGCGTCCTTACAATTTTTGAAAAGCTCTACATAAAACTACAGTACTGTTTTCTTCTTTTGGGTGTTTCTTTACATTTATGTACATTTTCTTTACATTTTTGTAGCTATCTTAAAACACCAGCCATGGTTCACACAGAGAACTTCAAACATCTCATTGTTCAAAAATATTTGTCAGCCAAACGAAGAAAAGATTAGACAAAAGAGAACCCACAGACAAAATATAGCAGTGGCCAGAATAGCCATATCTTACAGCAAACAACTATTTCCACAAACAAACATAAACTCTCCAGGGAGTGTGTAACTGAACATGTGTTTTGGTCCAATGGAAGAAACCAAACATTGCTCATGGAATTAAGACATCCCGACAGTCATCATTAAAACAAAGGGACGGTTTTCTTTAGCTGGAAAGCCGTGGTAGGTATATTTCATAATGATTCTCACTAACAGTTGGTGTCAGCAAAATGCCTTCTGTCTTCTGCAAAATTCAGAAAGCCTACTAGAACATGTGAACCCTCTTTGGCATTTAAAAAAAATAGGCACTTTAAATGGTGACAGATGTGTGCTGAATCCCATGTATTATGATTTTGACAGGACATCATCAAGAGTTCTTATTACCCCTCTCAAAAGGAATTATGTTTTGTTTCAGTTAAATTGTACAAAATAAAGGTTGCAAAAATGTTTTTTTTAATGATCTACAGTATTTGATCTCTTTTCACGAAAAATTGAATTGTTGATATTCTGTATAATAGTTTGTAATTATTTAACAAAAGTGTCTCTGAAGTATTTGCAACTATCCACTTTTGAAGTATGAATTCCGGCTTCCTTGAGTAGATATGGGCCCTCTTCATATAATGTACAGAAGAGCTGAGGTTGCACAAACTATAGAATATTGCAGAAAATAGATGACAGAAGATAGATTTTTCATAGCAAAAAGTGTATGTGGTCATGCTTTTTTTCTGATTTTAAAGCCTTTTCAATTACGTAAATAAAACTATTGCATTACTCGCAACATTGTCTGTCCTCATTAAAATGGCAATTTAAACGTAAATAACTAGAAGAGGCTTTGAAATCATGGATTTTTTTTTTTTTTGCACCTTACCTTTTAGCTTATAATTATTATAAAAATAGATCAATGTCATGTGGTTTTCTGGACCCTTAAACCTTTTCAACTCTGGTGTCAAACTCAAGGCCTGGGGGCCAGAGCCAGCCCGCCACATCATTTTATGTGGCCCACAAAGTGCAACATATGACTTAAGTTTCTGGCTAAAATGCAAAATTAATGAATGGTCTTCAACTTTCACATTTTTTTTTGTTATCAATGCACCTTTTGAACAGTTTTTGAAAATGTGTAAATGTGTGAGGATCATACTTCATATTTATTGGACTTCACAATCATAATGGCCTTCCGACAAAAACCATAACTACAATGTAGCCCATGGTAAAAGTGAGTTTACACCCCTGCATCTAATACAGGGGTGTCATACAAATGGCCCAGGTATGAACGGGTTTATCCAGCCTGCGAAATGATTGTGTAACGCAGAGGTGTCAAACTCATTTTTGTCGCGGGCCATTTTGTAGCGAGAACTTCCTTCATTGGGCCGATATGTTGACGAAACCAAATCGATTTTAAATTGTCTCACAGTATTATTACTGTTCACATCAAATTGATGGCTTAGTTGTTTTGAAACTAGAAGTAAAGCAGTCTAGTTTGTTCATTTTTTGTTTACGTTACTGTAACAGAACAAACCTAAAAATTTAAACTTTATTTTTCATTATACATGACAAGCCAAAGTTTTGGAACAGAGTTTAGCAAGGTCTCATGGAAACTTACATGATTTGCTTTCGCGGGCCACATAAAATGACGTGGCGGGCCGGATTTGGCCCCCGGGCCTTGAGTTTGACACCTGTAGTGTAACGTAAAGAATAAAAATTAGCTGAATTATTTCAATAAGTGAAAAACTCAAAATGCTTTATAATGAATAGTAATGTTAATGTTTTACGATTAATCGTGATGTTGTGCTTATACTTTCTTAAATAGTTTCATCAAAGCAAAATAAACCTGAAGTTGTTTTAAAGTTATATAAATATATAGCATGATTTTATTGGTCCAGCCCACTTGGGAATAGACATTCCTCCATGCGGCCCACCAGCTAAAACGTATTTGACACCCCTGCTTTGCAATGCATACACGAATACATTCAAACATTCATATACCATTGTTAAGCTATGTTATGTAGCCACAGATGCGTGGAGGCAGGCTGACAGAAGCATGCCTGCCATTTTTGCACCTACCACTGGAGGCAAGGTGAGGACAAGTGATTCAGATAAAGCAGATATCAAAACACTTTACATGGACTTGATGACAGAGAAAGTCATTTTCATTTTTTTAAATACTGATGAATACTTGTGAATGTTCTCTCTGAGCCCGCG
This sequence comes from Hippichthys cyanospilos, assembly GCF_059441005.1. Lineage (NCBI taxonomy): Eukaryota > Metazoa > Chordata > Actinopteri > Syngnathiformes > Syngnathidae > Hippichthys > Hippichthys cyanospilos. The sequence goes on from NC_142374.1 coordinate 3,554,017, forward strand.
TGGCTTCCTCCCACAGTCCAAAAACACGCATGGCAGGTGTATTGGACACTAAATTGACCTTGTGTGTGATTGGGCGAGTGAATGGTTTTTCGTCCTAGCGTGGCCTGCAATTGGCTGGCAACCAGTTCAGGGTGTCCCCCACCTACTACTCGTAGACAGCTGGAATAGGCTCCAACCAGCCAGCTAAATGGCATGTGACAGTCTGTAATATTTTCCTGGGGATCAGATGTTTTCTCATGACTGTAATTCTCAGCATGGATTCTCTCTAGCACCGAGCTACACCTGATGGATGACAAAGGTTTGCACTCTACAGGCTAGCAGGAGTATGCACATTCAATACATTACACACACACACGCACACACACGCACACGTGTCTTCTATCCTTCAGGAACATATCTGTAAACTTACCGAATTGCGTATATATGTGTTTGCTAGTTAGAAGAGGTGAAGAAGCTCATCCTGTGGTTGATTTTAATGAAAGGCTTTGGAATCTCTACTTAATTTCTCATCAAAAGGTCAGGTAGCACGGACAGTGTTGTCTGCACCATATGACTCAAGATTTGGAATCGAGCGAAAGGTCACAAGGACCAAGATTGCCACTTTCAGAACCAATGTTTACAAACAGAAATAAGAATCTCTCTCTTGTCACCCTTTCACATCCCACAGCCTGTCACAAATACACACACTTACTCACACCCAACAGCAAGCTGCCGTCGAATTTGAACAATAACTATCGATCACAAAAGTGGTCAAGTGTGACAAGCTAATGCCAGCTGTCCACATCATCACTGAGGCATTACTGGCTAGTGGATGCATCATACAGCGCTAATGTGAAATGTGGCCGAGTATGTGTGTGTACTCACAACACAAACATGCACGCTCACGAAGCGCTGCAAAATAGAACCGCAACATTGCAACATGGAAATACGTAGTCTCTACTTTCAACTATGCAATTAAGAAACACCTAATTGTGTGTGAACTAGAGCTATGACTGATCATTATCTTGTGACATTTGAAGTCTTAGATTAGTGCGGGGAACTCCGGTTCCTCCAGAGTCATATTGCCTGTTTTTGATAGGTCTCACTTTCGACACACCTGGTTGAAATGATCAGGACCGTTATCAGGCTTCCACAGGGCTTGCTGATTAGCTGATTATTTGAACCAGGTGTGAAAGGCGAGGGAGACATTGAAAATAGGCAAGGATATGGCTCTTGAGGAACCGGAGTACCCTACCCCTGGTTAAGTGCGTGGTCTCTTTGATCACAACCAAAGAGCCGCAATATTAATTCATTAACCACGACTGCACTGAACTACTGCCTTTGGCAACCATCTTGTACTGGCTCAAAGTGTCACAATTGTGACCAGGACAGGGTGAGAGGAAACCCCGGTACACACTGAAGACGGCTCTGATGTATACAAAAAAAAGTTTATCATAACAAAAGATGCACGCAACACGTGAAGTAACATAAATTCCTCAAAGTACATCAAATCATTGGACACTGGATTCAAAGCACAAATATAAAAGACAAAAGTGCATGTAACCAACCGTGAATGGCAGCGGAACCAGCAGGAGGACTTCGCCAAAAAACACAAAATACACAAAAAACTTAAATCGCTAGCACCAAACGAACAAGGTAAGAAAAGTAACAACAGAAATACTCAGGCAGAGATGCAAAATTATGAGGGAATGGGGAATTGCAGAAATACATGAGCACTGGAAGGCTTCTGTAACATCCTCCTGCTTTGGCCTCGACTAAATAGTCCCCTGATTGCGATGGAGAACAGATGTGCAGCTGGTGTCTCTGCCCCCTAATCTGTAACACAGGACACATCTTTAGGTTCCTCGGGACGTGACACTGAATCAGCTCACAGATGACATTGTTTTAACACTGTTCTTTTGAATCCGTCCGAAGCGGCGTACTCGGTGGTTTACAGAAGAAGCTCTTAAACTGTAAACCTAAGCGCAAATGGTGATCAAACAAACTCGAGGTCTTCCGTCAGGCTTGGTGCAACAGCGCACAATTTCACGTAATTTTTTTACACAAATGATTCAGCTAAATAAGGACGAAATGAAGGACGCAGCGCTGAAAACTCACTCGGGTACTGTGATTGCTGACGTTAGATGGGCCAATCAGGCTTTTAAATGCCTGATAACCCTCTCCCGGTTTGATTTAGTATCCCTGGAGTGACTTACACACTTTTAGGATTGATTACATGGCTAACAGTAGATTTGAACTCCATCAGTCGGATTTAGGGCAACCACTCAACTCAGACAGCTTTTGTAAAAGTGACAAATGATCTTCTCTCAGCCATGGATTCCAACACCTCATCCATATTATTATTACTTGGCCTCAGTGCTGCTTTTGACACCATTGATCATTGAAGAACATCTTGAAATGGTTAGAGCAGAGGTTCCCAACCGCCGGTCTGCAGTCTGGCACCATTCTGTGGATCAGCTGGTATCGGGTCGCATGGACCGCACCCGAAATAATGAACTACTTCTGTTCTATGTATTAACCAAGTCTGAAAAGTATTTTATTTTGAAAAGCATTCCATTTTGAAAGCAGTCTGGATTCTCTTGGATTCATTTTGGCCAACTGAGCGCCAAATGCCACTCACAAATAAGTTAAATGAGTAAGAAACAGACGTCTTGTTTTTATGCATATAGTCTGCACGTTTACATGCAAAAGGAGAGTAGGTTTTTGGAATCGGCACGACTGCTGATGCACCCACAATTCAACAGACTCAGTTGAAAGAAAAGGACCACCCTCAGAGTAAAATCCCCACAAACAAACATGCGGAGATACACGGCACGTCTTTTCAATGAATCGAGGTAACAAACTGTAATTTTGTGAAGACGGGAGTGGAATTAAATAATGAGTGAGAATGAAAGTTTTGGTTCAGCTTGAAATTTTGACGGGCGTGTGGTCCAGCCATTTGTAATTATTCATCCACAGACACACAGTCGAGGAATTATTCACACACCCAATCACACCTCGGGACAATTTAGTATGTCCAATGCATCTGACATACATGTTTTCGGCGTGTGGGGGGGGGGGGGAGTGAAAGTGACTGGAGAGAACCCACGCGGGCACGAGAAGAACATTCAAATCCCACACGGGAAGGCCGGAGCCAGCTGGATTCGAACTCAGGTCCCTTAACTGTGAGGCGTACGTGCTAACAACTGCGTCATTGAGCCGCCTCACTTGTGAATATCAAGCAAGGTGAACCGGAAAAATTTAATGACGCACTAATTTCCCAATTAGTAGATCTGGAAGTTATATTGATCATCACCTGTGTCATCTAAAAGCTAATTTTAGCATTCGCATTTTAATGAATCTGGTACAGCTGATTTAGTTAGAATATAGTGTCGAACGCATAGACCACAGGTGTTGAGCTCAATGGCCCACCACATCATTGTGGCCAAATTCTAATTATGACGTGAAGTTTCTAACTAAAATACAACATTTCCAAGTTATCTTCTACATTTACCTTTTTTTGTTGTTGTTGTTATCAACACCCCTTTAATTAATTAGAAGTTGTGCATAGCGAGTGAGAGCCGGTCGGGTTGCCATGCAACGCAATGAACGCAGAAGATTTAAAAAAAAAAAAAAAAACTAACTCGCATAATATGAAGACTGTTATTGTGATTGATGCTTCGCCTCCAAGCCCCTGCACTGTGTGAGACAGCTCCTCAAAGGTGAATAAAAAGTTGGTGGCAGTAATCTTTTTTTTTTTTTTTCCAACCAATTCTGACAGCCTTTTGCAATGTACTCAGGGCACAAACAACCAAGCATTGAAATAGGGTCATTCTGTTGGATGATTAGAGGGGTTAAATGCAAGAGAAAAATAAACACAGTAATGCGCTTTGGAGGCTGACCACAATGTGTAAGAGCTGACATAAAATGACCACGTCAAGGAAATGTAGATGTTTCGGCGAAGAAACGCCAGGGACCATCATGCTAGAGAGGGAAGCTTCCTGCGCAAACAATGCATACAGTTTTGGATGGACCTTTTCCTTAAGATTCAGTTCACAGGTGACTTCTTGGACAAGAACTTGATACAATTCTGCTTCCTCAAGATTATTCAGGTATAATTGGAGGAAGGTGTAACTGTCTTGCATTCTTGATTTAACATACTCTTGTACAATATGATGATTTTCAATCTGTATAAACACACTCCACATGTAAATATGTCACTACTTGGAGAGAAAAGTATGGCATTAGATCATCTCAGGTATGGATATGATTTTCAACACGTTCTCTCTTTTTTCTTTCGGATTGAGATCATTTTGAGAATAATTTTCCAAACTCCATGAGTAAAGCTTCTTTTAATACAGAGGAAATTTCTCAGTGAGAACGGCTTCGCATTTTTCTTCTCTTATATAATGCAATACGAAAAAACAAGCAAAGCAAGATAGAAATATACAATATAGATTTACATGTTGTTGTTGTTTTTTTCTTTTAGCAAAGTTGTTCAGAACCCAAAGAAGTAAAGCGCACTTGAAATAACTGAACATTCACAAAACACTAATTTACCTGTACAAACACTTGAGCGTGAACTCCAAAAATTTTACAATTTGCATCAACAATCCCAAAGTGCAGGTAAGCAGGAAGCTTCAATGAACAGAAATGAAACATAACATCCAAATACGAATGGCATGTGACCCGCACCTGTGAACAGTTCTTGACATGACTAACCTAAGCAAGATCCATTATCCATTATGTTGTGCTCTATAATGAAAGTAAATTCACTGGGGTATTCTGGGTAATGATCATGGCTGTCAGATTATGTGATCATGTCAAATCAATCAAAGTTTCTATGAACATATATGCTTAAGGCATCTCACATGGAAATGATCATGATTACTTGTTCAGTTTCGTACATGCTTAAGGCACATTTAAAGGTCTTAAGGTTTGGTTACTTATGTTTATAAGTTTACAGGGCCTGTGGTACTTTGGGTACCACTTTGAGTAGTGGTACAAAAAAAAAGTTTAAAACCTGAAAATGTCTATTGCTGTGCTTAACTTGTGCTTTTTCGTCCTTAACTTGTAACAAACAGTGTCAAGGTTGGAAAAGTGCTCAGATCTTACCACGAAAGCACTTAAAACCACTTCTTTTCACAATAATGAATTGAGGTTTACATAACCCCAGGGCAGAAGTGACCACGTTCGGTCTCGAGAGTCTCTATCCATCCAGCCTGTTCTTAATATTACCCTCCTCCAATACACATGATTCAAATGGTCTGGATGGTCATCAGGCTTCTGCTAAGCTTGCTGATGAGCCAATCATTTGACTCAGATGTGCTGGAGAAATGTAACATCAAAGGTGGATAGGAACTCTCCGGGATCTGACTTGCCCTAGGGGTATGTAAACTTAGGAACATTTATGTTGTTTTGTCATTTACATCATAATCTTTAAATGTTAGCTAAAAAAAAAAAAAAATTAAACACAGCTGAGGGCAAACATTTTTGAATAATGACTTTGGACAAGTGGAAGATGTTTTGTTTTTTTGTTTTTTTCTAATACGTACATGCTATGATGCACTGTACATAATGAAGCTTACAGTGTTTTAGTCACTTAGTATTAAGAATACCTCCTGGTCTTCAAACATCCTGATTGTGTTTTCTGAGACACCCTGGCATCTTAAAAACATCAGAGCTTCTGATAAATATTCTGCCATCATGAATCAGCTGGGATTAAATCAAAAGAAGAAGGTTTCAGTTTCCTAAACATAAAACAGGTAATGAGAGCAATTAAGGTACACACATTAACCATATTCATTATTTGTACAAAAACCCTCTGTGGTAATATGAAAAAAACATCCACATTGACGCAAGCCCGTCTTTTATTCGACTTCCTACAAGGTGAAGCTCAAACTCAAGTGGATTTATTAATTGAAATCAGTAAAATCACATAGCAATGTAGTTTCTTTAACACATTGTCATTGATCTAGTTATAAATTATGTAAAACACAAACAAAAAATATGAAGAATCAAAGCCAATTTTGCAACAACAAACAAACAACAAATGTGTCCAACTCAGAGACTACTCTGAGTAGCACAACAAAGCCTACTCATCTGTAATTTTATGTTGAAGAAAACATGGAGGAAAATAATCATACAAAAGACGAAATTTTCAAGTTGTGCTCGCAGTACGTCAAATTATTATTATTCATGTGCTTAATGAGAAAATATTGTCCACGTTTCCACATCAAGCAGCTAAGCGTCAACAGAAGCACATATGATTTAGCTTAGCCTTAGCACCAGTGTCGGTCCGTGCGTTTCACACTCACGCCTTCAGTGATTCGACTCAAATAAATACCCCTCAGAAGCACACGTACAGTATGCATTACTGGGCTACATGGGCTATTTTCCGGAGCATTTTAACATCAATAAACCACATTTAGCAATTAAAACATATCATTATATGGGATACTGCCAAATCTTTAATTATTTAATATTATTTATCCACAAAGTTTCATGAAGTCCACCAAAAGCGGGCAAGCTTTACCAAAATTGTATGCTAAATTACAACTCGCAGCTTAATATAGGATGAACATCCTTATATTCCTTGACCACTAATTGGATATGAACAAAAAAAGACAAACATAATCAAAATGAAAAACTGAATTAAATGCTTGACTCATCAAAACGGCTGCCCCCCCCACTTATTTCAATACAAAATCCATTCTTCTTTCTTTCCTCAGAAATACTTCAATAATCTTTCTTTCCTCAGAAATACTTCAATGACTTGCTTGTAGAGAGAAATAAATTTAAAATGAAATTGACTTTTTTTAATCGTTATTACAACTATTGTAGTTTATTATAGTTATGATAATGATGTCAGGTTATGTGAGGCCAGCAGAGAAGGCCTTGCTGGCCCTGACAGCCCACCGCTGCTTAGCAAATATACATCCTCATACTTGCTTTGTACTTGGCGTTTAGAATAGGGTTAACGAAGCAATAACTGTCCCTCAACAATGTTGTTGGCGTGTGCATGTGTGGATGATGCTACGGACGTAGCAGTATTTCTGAGCAACTGGACATTTGTTACTGGTACTGTAACAGTAATGCTTCATTTGCACGTATGCGGGGCACTGACTTCATAGCTCCACCCCCCCCAATTAACTCGGCGTGATGACTTTAAGTCTCATCTCTCTCTTTTTTCTTTTTTTTTTCCTGTAGGTGACCCGAAAATCTTGGTAAATTTTTGGTACTTTTTTTTTCCAGCAATATTGTCTGCTTCTCACTATCAGAAACAAGTAGAGAAAGAAAAACAGTCAATAAGTTCTTCAACCCACCACATGTAACAACCAAAGGGCAAACATGAGCATGTTTCTTGTCATTTTTGGCATATCTGGATGTGGACATGCATGTTTTGATGTTAAATATTTTATACATAAATACAGGTAAAGTTTCATTTCATGTTGAACTCACTTTCTGTTCATCCATTTAATATAATAATGTCAAAGTTGACAGGTGAAATGTTTTGCCATCTGAGAAAGCATATCTGATATTTATTTCAAAGTGATCCCTTCAAAGAAAATAATGAAGTAGAAATGTGATTTAACATTAAAGAGCATCATGCATAAGAAAAAAAGAAGAACAGTGCCAGTAATGTTGCTCATTACGTTGCTTATACAGTACATACACATAAAGCTTGAATCTAAAAATTCATTTCTCAGTGATGTTCAGTTCTGGAACACTATATACCAATTGTGAAAGTTAAGATAATTTCACGGTGCGACCACAATCATCCTCTGATATCAAACCTATTGAGACGCTGTGCATCAACTTGGAGTGGATGGTTCAAATTCCTTAAAAATCTATCACATTTTTCAGGATTTTTTGGGGAAGTGAGTGCACCTCTGATGAAAATTAGAGACCTGCATCATCAGATATACATTTGTATACCTTGCCTAATTGATTGCTGACTTGACTTTGTCACTGCTAAGTGAAACATGTACAGTTCGGTTTGTTGGTGACCTTGTTTTGTTCTTGTCTTTGAAAATAATGTTGCCTCACCGTTCTCCCACACGCATATTCATCTTGTTGCCTTGGAGATTTTAGATGTACACTATGTATCCTGCAATTTATATTTTAAAACGTATGACGTGTATCTCTCAGTTCTCGCTCCTGGTGTATTTTTGACAGTGTTAACAAGCATTATGTAGCAGCCATGGCATCACTGATAGATGATGTTTTGACCCCCACCCACGGCCAGGAATGCATTCTTTTCAGTGTGACAGCAATTCTCTGATTCTTCCAAATGTCAAACCCACATGTCCGCATGAACCGTTTTGACTCATACTGTAGTACCAAAGGTGAAAGCATTTGCTGGACTATCAGAAGGAGTCTCCATATCATTAATGAGCTCAAATTTATTACTTGCTTGGGAAGAAAGTCATGAAAGAGAACAATATGGATGTTGAATCAAAATGATTCACTGTACAGTATATACTGTTTTGATGGATGGATGGAGGATCAGATAAGAATGTTTTAATTATCCAAACACACACACACACACACACACACACACACACACACACACACACCCCGTGGGTGGGTGGGTGTTGGTGTGCAGTTTGGGTGAATTTTACAAAAACTTGAGAACAATGGACCCCAGTTATGCTAAATTAATCTTTTGGTTGGGATTGTGAGGCAATAGAAACCTATAGTAATTAGCTAACGTGTATAAAACCCCAGGTAAAAACATAAATTGTATTTACATATTAAATATTGGTAACAAAATAGTATAGTAAGTGCTTGCATATAATATACATGTATACAATTTAATATCATAAATACAAAAATATATAAAGGATTTATTTATTTTAGGGTGACGTGACTTGGGCTTGTTACTGCCAAATTGCCTAGCAAGTGTAGCCTACCCTTGCCTTCTTCGTATTTCTTGATTACCGTTTCCATATAAATCATTTTCTTATTTCTCCCTTTAACATCACTAGCAATCTTGGGACCCATGACCCAAATTTAGAAAAACACACACAAAAAAAAATTCAACCATTCAGATGTTGTTGTAGGAGGCCATTGGAGAAGAAAATGAAGTGTTTTCAATTTTTTTTTGTTTTTGTAAGTTTTTACAGAAGTGTTATAATGTTGCAACATTGGGAGAGAGGGGGAGCAGAATTTCCTGTAGTGTGAACTCATTGTCGGAACAACAATAGAGAACAAAGGACACATTTGCAGGCTTTTGCTTTTGTCCCAGAACATTATAACTTAAGAAAATAATCTCAGTCATGTTGTTATGAACCATCATTTATTTCAACAACAATGAAAATCACATTCAGTTAAAATGATAGTCCCAGAAACAGTTCCTGTCCTCTGAAAAGCAGAGGTGAAGATTGCACTTGCTGCATTGGGTGTTTGTATAACCTGAGCTGCAATGTTTGCAGCGTCCTCTCTTCACTTTTTGTGGGAAATGTCCTGTTTGGTCCTTGCGTACATCCAGTGGGGGGGTGGGGGTGTCCACATGATTTCTTAAATACAGGACAGTTTGAACTTTCATCATCTGAGGATGGTCTCTTCCCAGCATTCAAGGGACTCCTTGCTGTCACAGGGCTTGAACTTGTGCTTGAAGATGGTTGTCCTCTCTTCGGAGTGTTGAGTGTTGTGTCCACCTGATTTGAACAGAGAAGGATCAATATTAATATTACATCATCAATAGATGTACATGTCAAAAATGCATGAAGATACAGGTCAAAAAATGGCAAAAAGCAGAAACAGATTCTTACCAGAATGATAGAGGTTGCTAGCTGTGCCTGGAAATTTCTCATGTTCAGTATTTCCTTCTTTGGCATCCTGAGTGCTTTGCAGTCCCGCTTGTAGAGAAGCCATGCATTGACCACAGCAAGGGTGATGGTGTGCCAGAAGATGTACATGTACCAACGCATGCATTTCAGGTTGAACTTGTGTTTTGATGCAAATGCGTCCAACAGATCCACACCACCTATGTATTTATTGTAGGAATCCACAATGTAAGGCCTTTCAACATCAATGTAGGTTTTGGTGGCTTTGTCCCAACGTTGAATCACCTCCACGGGTTCTGGGCCAGCGAAGGATGACACAAATGTGACTGCCCTGCTGTCATACCATTTGACAGCGGAGATATTGTGTTCCCGCTCCGCTCTGTGATCAAAGCTTCCTCTACCCTTCTTCTTCAAGCTCTTCTCATCTTCAAGGTTGCAGTTAGGGAGGCGTACCTGCCTGGCTGTTCCCACATAGTGGATTCCATGCTCAAGGAGCTTTACTACCAATGGAACAGAGGTGAAGTAGTTGTCTGCGTATATCTTGAAGTTCTGATCCTTTGGAAGTGTGGAGGCCAGCTTCATCACAACATCACCTGACAATCCAAGTTCAGATTTGACTCGTATTCCATTCTTGCTCCCTTGGTAGACATCAAAGTCCAGCATCATACCAGAGATTCCAGCTCTCACCCACACTTTGAACCCCCATGGGTGTGGCTTCCCTCGCAGGTACTGCTTGATGCAGCTGAACTTCCCCTTGAAAGGAATCATCATCTCATCCACAGAATTGTGCTTTTCTGGTACCACCTGCAGGCATTTCTCTCTGAATGATTCAAGCCACGGTCTGAGTTTCCAGACTTTGTCCATCTTTTCAGTGTCTGACACTGTTAAATTGTTCACAAAATGTAAGCTTGTCAACAGAGATTGGAATCTGTTGCGTGGCATCACATCAGCAACAGGGGGGATACGTATATTGTTCTCCCAATACATACGGGTTACCGCCATTTGTACCAAGCCCATCCTAAGGTACATCCCCAACATTTTCTGTATTTCCTTGGTATTAGTGTCGACAGATCTTCCAGTGTTTTGAACGCTGTACTCGTTTGTATTTGTTGCCAGAGCTCCAATCATTTCTTCTGACAAAACTTTTCAAAGTACTGTAGTGGTGTGTGGAGGACAGGTGCATCGTCTGTGATGGCCGGACCAGAGAAATCAGTATTGGGACTGATAAAATCCTTTTTTTTCCAGCAATATCTGTCACAGGACATGATGGGTTTGTTTGCCTGCGGCTCAATGTCCACGATGGCGGGGCAATCAGCTGGTCTGGTATTTTCTTTGTCCACACAGGCATCATCACCTGACTCCTCATCACTTGTCTCCATGTCATCCATCTCCACATCACTCTCTCCATTTAGAATGATTTCAAGCACATCCTGCACACTGTAACGTGGATCTCTCCTAGCTGGTTGCATTCTGAAATGGAAAACATAAAGTTAAAACAAATGTATACATAAATGGCACACAGGACAGAACTACAGGAACACAGACAGACAACCCTACTTATCATATGAAGTGCTTACACATTGCCCTGAGGTAACCTAGTGACTCATTTCACTGGTCACACAATGGCCAATTTGTGAACTGATTATAATTTGAACAGGAATTGCAGGATTGCATGTAGCCTCCAACGACACCTTGCATTCCTGATCGTTAGCAGCTGTTCCAAAAGAATGCATGACCCTCCAAGCATCTCCCACAACTTGTGACTGTGAATTGGTCACAGCTACTGTGACCATTGCTAGGAAGATTTCCTTATCAACAGCCAAGACAAGGGACATGCACAAACAGAATTTCTTTTTTAGAAAGTCCTTCTTTCTGTGACGATGGGAAAACACAGAAGAAGAAAAAACAGGAGCGTTGAAGGTAGTTAAGAAACCACACGTTGCTGAGCTAGTGGAGATCTTTACCCTTAGCATGCCATCACAAAACTGATACAACAAAGTCCAAAACAGAAAAGACAAAGCCAACAGGTTCAAAGCATCAAAGGATCATAGCAACATGCCTACTGGGTGAGAGACATGGTCCTAGTGTCCGACACATTAAAAATCATTAAAAGTAAATGAAAAAGATCAGATATGGCACTATATTTTTGCAAATTAGATTCTCTTTCATAATATATGTAATGCAATGTCACGCTAAGGGATAAATGTAGTTGTGTGTTTAAAGTTATATTGGGAAAATTTTAGTTGAAGTTCCCCTCAAAACAGGGGTGTTTTGGCTACCACATTCACCCAATGTTGTAATGTTGCAACACTCACAAAACAAGCTCTAAATAAACTGCAAGGCACATTTTCCATCATAGCTACATATCTACATGTTCTAGACACTGTAATAAACACAAAAAAAAATATTTTTAAAGCATTTTACTTACTTCTATGGGATAAATCCTGTCAAGGCAATTGTAGGGATGATGCTTGATCGGAAATCTGGAGGTTGTATGACTTCTTGATCTCGGGGCGCGCCTTATATACAAAAGTGTGATCCAATAGCATTGTGGGATCGAACAATAGGACCCAATGAGCATGTTAATGTAGTTGAACCCAAACATATATATATATATATATATATATATATATATATATATATATATATATATATATATATATATATATATATATATATATATATATATATATATAAGTAGGTTTTTTGTGGACAACAATGTAATTCTGCAACTGTCGGTGTGTAATTAATTCAAGTTTGAATTAAGCACTAAAATGCACAATAAGTACGATTTTGTAAGCACTCACACAAAATCAAGTCTTTAGCATGTAGACATCTTAGTGACACCATCTTAGTGGCACCGACCAATAGCAGACCAGCATTTTAGTGACGCGTTGTATCGCAGGCTGTTTGATGGGACGAGAAAATAAGAGCAATTCCATAAAAACACCTGAAGATGGAGGCAAAACAACATAAATACAGGCCTTTAGGTCATAACAGTTGTTGATCTTGTAAAGCGAGAAAAATGCCGTGAAGAGAGGACGAAAAATGTCACAGTCCACTTCGTAAAGTGAAAATAAATATAAGGCAGGGACGCTGTAAACTGGGGGTCCACTGTATACGTCTACCCGACTTAAGTGGTTACATAGATAATGGCCATCCAATTAAAACACATGGTGTGTTTTATTAAAATAAAAAAATTACGCTTTACGTTTATAGCATAAACCACCAGCGTCAACCACACATCCTAGGGCTGAAGGGCACAAGTCAGGCTGTCTTTTCCTTTTCATAATGCGTCCAAGTCAGCCAAAATAATCCACACAATGATCCATCCTCTTGGTTGACCACATTAAGGTAATTAGGCAGTGCTTGACAAAAGTGTGTTTTGCAATGTTCTGTGCAAACACTCTAAAACAGATGTATGGTACGTATAATGAATTGGAGATATATAACATCATTTTAAGCATTTTAAATGACAGGATATTTCTTATTTCATATTTGAATTATTGTTTTTCAAAAACAGATATGTGGGGGTTGAAAATAAAGAAAAAAATTTTGCTCAACTTGTACTCTGAGAAATACGGTAATGACTCCCTATTTGTAAAACCTGCTTCTGGTGCAATAGAGTAAAGATTCATTGGGATAATGATTACCTTTAGTAAGCATAGCCTTTTGGAAATAAGTGCACTGACCTGAAAATATCAACTTTGAAGCACATTTACTAAGGTCTAAAAATTTGGAAATGATAATGATTACTTGTTCAGTTTCGTACCCTTCATCAAGGTTGGCTCAGAGTTTCTGCTCAATTAACCTCCTTTCACCCTGCTAAAGTTACTGCTGACATGCCGTATGCCGTTTTATTTTCGAAGTCACATTGAACTGACAAAGTAATTTCCTGCTAAACAGTCCTTTGACCCCAAGCAGAAAATGTTCCCATTCGCTCACTCACTGTGTGAAGATGACCCCAGAACGAGTTATGCCGCAATTTGATTACATGTACTGTAGAGCTCTTGGACCTGTATGTTACCATTCAGGTGTCCGGCAGTATTTTACTTATGCTCTGAAAGCTCCACTAAATATATACAATGTATTGTAAATACCGTATGAACAAATAAACAGAATGTGTGATTTCATTCTCATTATTCTCATTATTCTCATTCATTCACCAGTTCCACTTGTTCCAACACGACGGCACCATTGCACAAAACAAGGGGCTTAAAGTTAAGAACGTTTGGTGTGGATGACCTTGACTGACCTGCATTTTGCCTCAACCTTATAGAACACCTTTGCCATGAACTAAAACAGCACCACCTCAAAAATGCGCTTCTGGAAGATGATAGTAATTCCCAGATGCACATCCCTGAACCTTCTGGAATGCTTTCAAACAAGGTGTCATTCACTTCATCATTCATTCTTTGATTATCTCTGCATTTGACTTCTCCTGCTTACTCAAAATCCGCCGGCTGATGCGAGGATTTCAGTGCATCTCATTTTTTTCTTAAATGTGAGGAAATAGCTTCATCAATTCATCCGTATTCATGAGTCATCTCAGGTGAATGTACAGGTTGGATTATCATAATTATAATTAAGCAATTCTTTCTGACCATTCTTTTTTAAAGTGCTGTTTTTCACTGTCCACCTTTGATTTACAAGTGAACTTGAACTTAAAGCACACCCTTTGTGTGCAATCAAGGCTCCCACAGCTGGCAACGTAGGGCGGTAACCGTTCGGTTGCAACAAATAGGCAGTATCGGGTGCCAAAACTGTATAACTTTAATAAAATGTGTGCATTCACAATTGTGACTGCTCATTTTGATTGATAACTTTTTGCAGTTGGGCCCTATGTTTGTATTACCACGTGTCATTAAAAGTGAAACCAGAGAGACATACAGTGACGATGACCATGAAAACCTAGCACCCTGACCCCTCTCCTTTATCTCACAAACTTCTCCCTGACTCCCTTCAGGCACTGGTGCTCATTAAATTTCTCTGCTGTGGTTCCGTGAGCATGGCAAAGTATAGAGGCAAACACACACAAGCAATCATTAGGTTTCGTTTTTTTGTTTTTTTCAACTTTGTACCTACAATTGACTGGCAACCAGTTCAGGATATAATTTCACCCAAAGTCAGCTGGAACGAGTTCCGGCAGACCCGCAACCCTTGTGTGATGATTTGCCTCTGCAATGAGTTTTTATCAATGTATGCGACAAGGTTAGGACTGCAAGAGCTTAAGATGGTGTGGAAAACCAAACTATTTGCACCAACCTCGACCCATTTGAAATGCAAAATGACAGTCATGAAAATGCCTTGCAGTGAGGCTTCTCTTTGCATGCCAATAAGTCATCGGTTGGAAACTCCCTCCTTTATACTTCAGTTGTAAAAAGGTTCCTGATTTGTTTGTGTATTAGATAATTTAGGGTGAATCCTGTGTGGGAGACAAAATTCAGTTTTTTAAGGGAATGATTAAAGTACAGTACGGTACGTGGGTTAAAAATGGTCTTCTAAGCCACCTGCTGGCTTTCGAGATGGTCTTTCCACCTTCATGTGATTTTGGATTCCTTCAGGCTCATTCAAACCACTTGGTGTTTTTGTCAATAATATGTACATGTTTTTAGGATAGAGCTCTTTGTCTTTGAGGCAGTTGTATCAGTAGCTGAGGAATTAGCCGATCTCTATTGTGCCGTGCACCTGCTTAAATGTTGTATAGGTTCTCCAATATAAAGTATGCAGAAGGTCAAAAGTATGATCATATTCTCTCATTCAGTTATGTTCCGCACTATAAGGTGCACCTAAAAAACTTATTTTTTTTAAAAAGCTGATGGTGCACTTTATAATCCGGTGCGCCTTATATATGAATTAATATTGAGATTGGGATTCGTAGATGGGGAATGAACTAATAAAGTAAGCTTTACCTGTTTCTTTTGTGTGTTTACAGTTGTACAAGGTTGGTCATATTGACGTTGAGTTATTATGCTATTGAGAGTTTAGAGTTATTATTTGAGTTATTATTATTACTTTGATTATTACAATATTGTGATTGCACTGGAGGAAAAGTTCCCTGATATCAATCTTGTACTACATGTTGCTTAACCCTTGCTGTTAAAAGATAAACTGTCACGAAAATACGAACAAAATAAAACATAAGACAGTTGTTTATTCATTTTGGGAGTGAATGGAGTTGTTAGAAAACTGGTTTGTAATCTACTAATAAAGTTTGACTGCTTCTTCTGTTGCGCCTTATAATGCGGTGAGCCTTATATATGGAAAAGGTTTTAAAATATGCCATCAGTTGAGGGTGCGCCTTATAATCTGGTGCTCCTTATAGTGCGGAAAATATGGTAATGATAGCCCCTTGTTTTTCTTTAGTTAGCTTATTGATTCTTATCGTAATATAGCTTTTAACAGTTGTCCACTAAGACTGTCAGCTGTGATATGAGTACAAAGACGATTTGGCCCTGACGAGTCGGACAGGCAGACTTGCATGTGGTGAGACTGATTAGTTGCAACTGGTGGTGATTAGACTGACTGAGAGGAATACAGGCTGACAGACAGGTGAGAGAGTGAAATGACTAGACCTGGCAGACTATGACACTAATTAAGCCTGAGGCAGACTGGTGAAGTGAAAATTATTTCGCTGACTACCTCTTGAAGCTTATTGAGAGAATGCCCCAGAGTGTCCCAAACAGTGATCAGCGCAAAGTAGGGATGTCCCGATATTTTTTGCCTACCGAGTACGAGTACTGGCATTTAAGTACTTGCCGATACCGAGTACTGATACGAGTACTTAATAATACCAAAACAACGGCTTTAAAATTGCATATTATTATCTTTTTTTTTTTTTAAAGAATAGCATTTAGCAACTCGCACTCACAAAACGACTCGCGTCGAGCGTAAAGGACGCGCGTTGTCGCGCTCCATCTGATGCGGCATGAGACAAACACACACACACCGTGCCCACCTGTTTGGCTCGCCATTTTTCCCCCAATCAAAACTTCCGATCTGAATCCAGTGCGCGTCGCACATAGCACGGCAGTCTGTTGATGACGTAGTAGTATCGGGTGCAGTGGCGAGTATGAGTACATAAAATACGCTAGTATCAGAGCGAGTACCGATACCAGTATCAGTATCGGGACAACCCTAGCGCAAAGGGTAGCTTTTTTGAAGAAACTGGAAAACAAAATATGTGTCAAGTTATTTCATCTTTTTTTATTAAGTACAATATACTGTATAACTCCACATGTGTTCATTCATAGCTCAGTGAAACTGTATAATGCAAATAGTCATAAAAATAAAGTGAACACATGTATGAGAAGCTGAATACCAAGTTTTGCCCTGTACTGTATGCATGTGAACATTCATTACTGCACTAGCCTGGCTTTTCTGAGTATAAGGTGTCCTGTCTTTTGGGAGTTCCAGTCTTTGTGTCACAGTCTTAGAACCGAAACTTACAGTAGAGAAGGCAGGATTGTTGTATCTGTCACTCGTTCTCATCTAACTTGCTCTTGTCTCTTCTGAACTTCTTTCACATGGCTATGTTCTCATGATCTTAAAATGTTAGCTACACAATTACACTAACAATAGTTATTAATTGGTATGGGGATTGGTATTGGGGATGGCTGCAAACAAAGTTGCAACAGAAATCGTTCACAAGCCGGAAAACATAACACGCGCAAAGTACAAACCAAGATGACTCGAGAAGGTAGGACATGAGGTCAAGAGCGCTGGGATTCACAGGACGGCAAGCGAGCTTGGCGAAGGAATGACCCAGCAAAGGCTTGTAAGTGCCGGCCAGCTAATAAAGCCCTGTGACGAGATGCGCAACAGGTCTGAGTGTCCGATGGCCCCGCCCCATGCGGAGGAAGGAGACTTAGTCTGCAAATCAACACTAACTAAAAAGGCAAGAAACGTGACACATACAGAAAGTATCTTTGTCAGAAAGTGGACTGCGAAGATTGGTGTACACAAGAGCAAGGAGGCCATCTCTAATTGTCGAAGACAAGCGCCACCGAGTTCAAAAGACTTTCAGGAACTGATAGCGGTCGTCAGTGACTTTGATAGCAGCAACATCGCTTTCTGCCCCTAAGTCGTGTTTTTGCTATTCAAACTTTGAGATTCAACTTGTGATTTTTAGTTCTCCTGGGTACTCGTGTTTTGCCAGTTAGCTCTCTTAGTTAGTTGTTCCTTATTTGTTTGTGTATTAGATAATTTAGGGTGAATCCTTTGATTGCGTGCCAAGGCTTTTGCTGATGACATTTATTTTTTACCCAAATGCGTATTTATTATAAATAGTGTTCTTTTTGTAAATACTGTTTTTGTAAATATTCATCAGCTCTATTTAGATTTTTGGGAATAAATTTGTCATTTGTTCCACCCTTGGAGAACGAGTGATTTCCCCTTTCCTACCTTATGCTATGCACCTCCCTCAGATGGGTGTGTATCATGAATTGGGGGCTTTTTGAGTTCAGGAGAGTACCACATTTTTTTGGTTTTGTTTTGTCAAAGTGATTTGGTTTGGTGGCTTTCTTGAAATGTTCGATATGGATGATTTTTCTCTACACCCCTCACTTGATAAGTCGGAGCGGTACATTTCTTTGAAATCTTTGCACCTTTAAATGCCTGTAAGGCAGAGATCAAGCGATGTATTTCGCTGTGGCTGCTGGAGGTGGAGAAAGTGAACCTCGAGCTAGCTGGCGCACCGGAGAATACGTAGCTGGGCGTGAGAGCTGAGGCTGCTATGTCTGCACACAGCCTCATTGGCAAGGTGGTTGGGGGAGCAAAGGCCACATAGCTGAAAAGGGTAGCTGGCATTAAAACTAAGGAGCTGAGGCTAACTCTCTGGCTCAAGGAGTTGAAACTCAAGACCTTTAAACAATACCACTGAAAATGTCACCATCGCCGGCAAGTTGGTGACGTGTGAAGGAAAGGTGGATGCAAAAAACACAGTAGAAGCCAGAAAGTGAAGAGCTCAAAAATAAAAGGTTTTATAATAATATTTTCAAGCAAAATCCAACAAGGGCAGAATTGGGGGTAAAGTAACAAACAAGCGACGGAAACCAAAGTCACTGGAAATAGGGAGACGAAGGGACTCTCGGGTTTGGAACACCTAACTACTGACAAGAAATAAGTGGATATGGAAGAATGGGAATGAACTGCATTGTATTTCATCACTTGGTCAAAATTACATTTATTGTTGTTAGCGTCAATTCATGAATGGTCGATCACTTGGGAAACTCACTATGTGGTATCACACTGCGTTAATGTGCTATTTTTCAGTCCTTTCACTCTTGTCATGGTTTTCTTTTACCGTTTCGTGTTAACTTGTAGTATTATTCTCATGTAACATTCAAATCATGTTGCTTATCAGTTTAGACATGAACTAACTCAGCTTCATTGGGCTTTATCAGCTTCATCGCATCCGTCTCCTCTCAACATTTCAGCTCAGTCAAGCTTTTTGTGTGAATTTCTTGAGACAGCTTTTTTTTCTTGGGTCCCAACTATTTAGAAAAAAAAGCTCTTTTCATATGTTCTATTTGGACTATTTTTGTCCGTAAAAGAATCTAGAAGAATCTATTGTATCTATTTTTGCCTTATTGCATATATTGAACATAAGTCACTCAGGTGTGAATGTACACTACATCAGGGAGGCACTACTTAACATCATTTAGCCTCGCGGACTTTGGCTTTCTGTTATGCCTGTATAACGCTGCAGCAGCTCCAGCTTCGGGCTGAGCAGTCGACAGTCAAGACGACTAAGGCGGAAACAAGGCAAGAGGGGAGGCCTGCACACTAGGCTAAAAGCTAGGGCTGCTAGACCACTGGTACCTATACTGCTGCTAGCTAACGTCCACTCCCTCTGGAATACGATCAACGAGCTGAGAACCCAGACTAGCATTCATCGTGAGATCAGACAGTGTTGTGTTTTCACTTTCACAGAAACCTGGCTGACGCAGGACACACTGGACTCTGTGATGGAGCTGGAAACACACGCTGTTTACCAAGAAGACCGAACACTAGCTTCCGGGAAACACAAAGATGGCAGTGTTTGTGTTCACGTGCGTAAACGATGGTGCTTGGACGCGCGAACTGTCACGAAATATTGTACGCCAGACATTGAACTGCTTATGGTAAAATCTAGGCCCTTCAGCCTGCCTGGTGAGTTTTGTGCAGTATTCATAACAGCTGTCTACATATCACCATGAGCTAACACCGTTAGCGCACTAGGTCAGGGGCATGACATTATCAGCAAACATTAGACCAAACAGCCGGACGCTGTATTCATCGCAGCAGGGGACTTCAACCACTGCGACCTCAGGACTGTTTTCCCTAAGTAGTATCAGCAAGTAAGCTTTCCGACCGGGGGACATAACATCCCAGACCAAATCGACAGCAATGTGAAAGGTGCTCACAAGGCTGTCCCATGACCTCAGTTTTGGAAGAGCTGACCACATCTCTATATTCCTCTACCCATCTTACATACAACTCATCAAGCAGGCTCCCCCGGTAAGTAAAGCTCTTAAAGTGTGGACTAATGAATCTGATTCAGTGCTTCAGGACTGCTTTGACTGTACAAACTGAGACGTGTTTTAAACCGCAGCCGTGTGTGAAGCCACTGACACTGTAGATTTAGATGAGTATGCTTCTGCAGTAACCGGCTACATTAGGACATGCATAGAGACAGTGAGAATTACCAAGCATCTCAGACTATATCCCAACCAAAAGCCCTGGATGAACTGTGATGTGAGTCAGATTACGTACATGCGCATCTGCTCTTGTTTCAGGCACCGCCGAGGACTACAAAAAGGCCAGATATGACCCGAGTAGAGCCATCAGAGAGGCCAAGAGACAGTACAGGCAGAAACTGGAGGGCTATTACTCCACCGCTGACCCTCGATGCATGTGGGAAGGACTTCAACACATCACTGACTATCGACAGAGGAGCAGCGCAGTCACATCCAGCTAAGCAACACTGCCAGATGAGCTGAATGAGTTCTACGTCTGCTTTGACACTAAGTATCCTGATCAGCAGAGAAGGATGCTGCTCGTGGAGAGTGCACGGGACCGTCCTGTCATTGTGACACCAGCAGATGTGCGCAGGGTTCTGAGCTGAACAAACCCGCGGAAAGCAGCCGGTCCAGATAACATCCCCGGCGGTGCACCGAAGATTTGCTCGTCAGAGCCGGCTGATGTGTTTGCGGACATCTTTAACCTGTCCCTTGCAGAAGTTTCTGCCTGAATGACTACCTTTCCATAGCACTCACTCCAATAAAAATGAAGTGCTTTGAGAGGATTGTCATGACTCATATCAAAAAGACCATTCCAGACACCGTGGACCCTCTACAATTTGCATATCATAAGAACCGGTCCACAGATGATTGCCGTCAACACCGCCATCCACACAGTGTCCACGCACTTAGAGGGCAAGGACACGTATGTAAGAATGCTCTTCGTCGATTATATCTCAGCATTTAACACAGTCATCCCTGACAAACTGACAGATAAACTTCTCACACTTGGTCTGACACTCCGCCTCTTCAACTGGGTGCCGAACTTTCTCACAGGCAGACCCCAATCTGTCAGAGTCCACAACCGCACATCCACCAAATGTAAGAACAGGGACACCCCAGGGCTGTGTGCTGAGCCCCTTGCTTTACACACTCTTCAATAATGACTGTGTCCCCTCCCAAAACAACTCCAGCATAATCAAGTATGCGAATGACACTCCAATCATCGGGCTGATCACTGGTGGGGTTGAGACAGCATATAGGAAAGAAGTGGCGAACCTAAGTCCCAACAGAGATTGTACTTTTTGCGGAGACTGAAGAACTTTGGCATGCCGGCAAAGATTCTCAAGAAGTTCTACAGATGTAGGAACCAAAGTGTCCTCTCCACCTCCATTACAGTCTGGTCCAGCAACTGTACAAGACAGGAAGGCTCTCCAGCGTGTGATCAAGACCTCACAGCGCATCTGTGGAGCAGCCTTAAGGAAATTGTGCATTTAAATTTATTTTTCTAATATTATTGTGCATGGTAAATGTTTGTTATTGTAACAAATGCTGTATTATATACAGTATTTTGTTTTATAAATAAAAGTTAGTATAATCTAAACGAATGGCTACAAAAAACGATTTTAAAAATATATATTTTAGAGCTGTATTTTCGATACCGTGATACCACGATATTTTTTGTCAAGGTTATCATACCGTCAGATTCTGAAATCGTCCCATGCCTTGTCTGGACACATTGTTCTTGCCCTGTATTATTTTGTTCTTTGTTCTCTCCGTCATCAGCTTTGATGACAGATACAGGGAGCAGCACAGAGCTTCTGATTTTTGAAGAAAAGCTTGTATGTCCAGCAGTACAGCAGGAAACAGTTCAAGCACACGCCACTGATTGGTTCAGAACACAGGCTGTGTTTTGAAATTAATGGTGGTGGAGTGCGGTCTGCTTTTCTGAACATTCAATTCTCAGGGCCAAATCCACAAAGAATGAACTATGGCACTTGCATATTGCTCCATCTTAATGTCCAATTCACAAAGGATAGATATTGTGCAAATTACATGGCAGCACAAACACGCCCAGAAGGTTTGACAGATTGAGCGCAGTTTACTGTTTGCCCCCTGATTGCTACTCCAGAAAAAAATGAAACTTGCTTCGCACTATGAACACCGTAGTAGAACAATGAAAGTTAGAAGAAGCTCTTTCATTCGGTTCACCAGTTTAAAATAGCCTCTTCAAGCTAATGTTTTTGCTCTGCCCCTCTTTTTGTATTTCTTTCATCCTGCCTTTTTGTTGTTTTATTTAATGAGCCTAACATATTGTGCGGTAATATTACTATTATGATTTATCATTGTTACTATTATTACAAAAAGTAGAAAATGTGAAATCAAGCTTGGTTCCTTACTCAAGGTACAAATGGGACTGTCAGATGAATGTGATCAACAGTTAACATTTGTCATAGACATCTAATGCCCACATAGAGTTCTCAATGTCCTCCTCTGTGTCGCTCTCACACAATCAGCAGCAAATGGCAATACTGTACGTCCGTTTGGGTGTGCACAAAGCAACCAGGTTTGCAGTCTCGTTTTTCAAGCCTGTGTTCTTGAAGTTTCATAAGTCCATCCATTTTTGTTTGCGCTGACAACGTAAACGATTTCCTTAACACGAGAATGATACGCAGCCCCCACAAGCAGTCCATGCAGCTTCAGTAAAATATCCTTACAAAAGGATGATACTGGACCTGCATGCTTACAGGTGTATTTGTATTCCCCCAAATTTCTCCTTTTTGGCCAAACAATACATTTTCAGATATGCTTTTGTTCTAATGTTTCATCGAACGGATTTCTAGCCCCTTTACAGTCTCATGACTCGTTTGTGCAAAAGCCAGGATGAGGACATTTGACCTCAAAAGAGGAAAACAGCAGAGAGAAAATGGAAAGCATGGTGTTGATATGTTTTAAAAACTAAATTAATAAAAGAAATTGAGTCAACACCGCCCATGCTCAGGTTTAAGACAAGCACAATTGTTTGTTTACAATTGTTTGTTTGTTTGTTTGTTTAGAAAATGTTGCCCTATATCCTAAATAAGAAACAGAATCACCTTTAGTGTCACTGTATTACTGCTATCATGGAAGTAAAGGAAAACAGAATCATTCAAACACATTGTATGTAATTGTCAGAAGTGGTCTGTCAGGGCCAGCAAGGCCTTCTCTACCGGGCTAAAATAACCTGCAGCAAACCTCTAATAAATTATAAAAATTATCATAACTATAGTAAAAGTCAATTTCATTTTACATTTATTTTTACTAACTATATATATTTTATATCTAACATTATTCTCCATATCCTGTTCTTTTGTGTCATTTTATATCCATTTGGTTACGCTCCTTGCAGTGCTGTCATTCTATGTTGGAGTTTTTAGCCAATTAGAATTCAGCTAACTTGTGTCACTATGCTGTGTGAAATGTGCCTTCGCCAGAAGAAAGGGCATTTGCATCAACATGGCGCGGGCTTCTGCGCAAGCGCAGGTGGATGTGTCAGTGGCCCTAATGCTTATTAGACAGCTGTTAATCCAGCCATAAATTCGCCATCTAGAGGCCTCATGTTGAACGCGGCGTGACTGAATGCTCACTGCACGAAGGGGGTGCTATATATTTACATGTTTAACGTTGGAAGTAGCTAAGAGTTATTGATAAAAGAAAAAAACATGTTGCTCAACCGTAAGCTAACGGCAACCATGAGGCATAGCATACATCGAAGCCAGACTCGTGGACATTCAGCAGAAAATTCTAGTCTACTCGCTTTTTTATTATTTTTTTTTTTAACCCACAATGGCTGAAGAAGCACAAAACGGAAATTGGGCACACGCGACTTTCAGCATTGGCGTCCATGTCAATACAAAAGGATTTATTATTGAAAATGAAACGCAGAAACTCTACAAGCAAGTAATTGAAGTCTTTCAGGGGAAAGAAAGAAGAATGGATTTTGTATTGACAGAAGTGACACATTGACCTTTTTTTTTTTTTCATTTTTAACATGTTGTCATAATTTTATTTTGTTCAGAGTCAATTAGTGGTAAAGAAAAAATATGATGTTCTTATATTAAAATGCGATTTGTAATTTAGGGTACAATCTTGTTAAAGCTTGCCTGCTTTTGGTTCTGTCTGTCTTTTTCCTATTGTGGCTTTATTTTGTGGAGTTCAATTTATTTTGCTTTTGGATTTGTGTTGTAATTGTAATTTGTGTCACCTGTCATGAGCGTGTTCCAGCTCTAGTGTAGCTCTAGTGTTTTGAGTTTCGCCCAGCTCCTGCGAGTAATACATTGTTTTATTGAGCTCATCTCATCCTGCATTTTGGATCCACCTTCCTACATCCGTTGCCAACATACTGACATGACACTTGGTGGACTTTGTGGACAAATAATTTAAAATTATTATTAATTATTTGAAGTTCTGGCAGTATCACGTACAGTATAATGATAAGTTTCAATTGCCGATGCAGGTTTATTGATGTTTATATGAGCCGTAAAATAGCCTGTGTAGCCCAGTAATGTGTACGTGTGCTTCTGAGGGGGCCGAATCACTGAAGGCCTAAGTCTGAAACGCACGGACCGCCACTGGTATTTGTTATATAGTCTAAGCACATATTGGTGTCTTGGACAATACATTTTAAACGTATTTGCTCATGTTTTTAACTTTGTGAGGTAAATGTGTTTCTGTGTCGATACACTGTGTTTCTGCCTTGCTATTCAACAAAACAGCTCAAGATAGACTGATCTGATGTTTTGGCCCCACCGTGAGTTATCATAACCAACAACTATTACAAATAAAATACCTGGAACGTAAAAGGATTACAAGGGTTAAAATTGATTTTATGTTTTTTGGGCGTTCTTATTTCAGACTTTGAAATGCCACCATGTGGCTTTGTGGAGCATGGAAGTCTTATGTCGTTATTTCTCATGTCAATGTTTTTCTATTCATTTTTTTTTAGCCATACAGTATCATAAGATATTATTTGTCTTTAAATGGTTATGTTTTCATGAATTTGGCCACAGAAAATATAAAGTTGTTAAAGTATAAGGTTTAAAATAGACTGCTAGTTTCTCAAATGTGTTGGCCACATAAAGAAAATATAATCTTTTTACTTCAAAAAGTGTATAATAGGTTGCGTTTCTCAAATGGACCTTGTCACATAAGAAAAATACAAATGCTTTAATGCAAAATGTTCAAAGCAGGCTAATATAAACTTTTTGCTTTTTGAAAACTTCACTTCTTCTCATGGCCAAATGCATTTGAGAAATCAAGCAGCCTAATTACCGCAAACATGTGGCTGGTTAGGTGTTACTATGAAGCCGCCTAATCAAGTCATTGTGGTATCAAATACTGTCCCAAATAGAATAGCCACTTGGCAGAAAAAAATAAATGAAATAAACCGTAATTCCCCAAATGTAACACTCTTTTTTTTCCCCAAAAATGAAGGCCAAAGTATAGGTGTGTCCTATAAAAGGTAACTTAAAAATTCAATCAAGTGCCTGTTGCAGCTAACAGCAGGTCGTGTATGCTGAATTTGTTACGGCATTATTTTCAACAAAAGAAGCGAGCCGGTTGAACCACCGACTGAGTTCATCCTTGTTCACACACATTAATATTTATAAAACCGAGATGAAAAAGTCATGATTTCTCTAGCCGATTCAATTTCGAGTGCACCAATTAGAGAACACAGAAAGGTACTCCATTTGACTTGTGTATTAATTGTGTTTTTGTGGCATACACACACAATCATAAACTTGGTGAAACATGGATGCTGCTCAACTTTGAGTATTTATGGTAAAAGGAACTTAAACCACGTCGCGAGGAAAAGGAAAAACAACAGCTTTGAGCCCATTCAACATTACACTGGCAAGGCATTTAAATCTGAAACACGCCTAAATTAACGCACGACAACAAAATAAAGTGCCTGAAAAAAAGATGCCAATCCTTATTTTATTGCAATTACACTTCAGTATTGCAAATCACATTGCATCAATGCGGGCGACCCCAGGGGGCCCTGTCCTACTTTTTGAGAAGGACTATATTTCCCGGTGATACAAAAAGTTAATTTAAAATATTTTTTTAATCTTTCAGCTTCTTGGTGGTTTTCTGGAGACTTTGCACACTCAAGACATTTCATTCCTTCATTTCATGTCTTGGCTGAAACCAAACTGAGCCCAAAATGCAAATTTGTTACCATATTACTTAAACAATAAAACTCAGTTGTGCACTTAGTAAATGCTTCTTGTTGGGCTACTTCTGGTGATTGTTCATGCAGGATTTACTCAATGTTGTTGTTACATAGAGGCATGGCGATGATGCGGCTTCAACAGCTTTTCTCTTTTGGGGTTCCTCAAGCTTGAGCTTTTCAGCATCTGACTGGATTTTTTAAGCATTCATTGCTTTTGTTGGGGAAGCGTTGCTATGCCAACAGCTTGTTCCTGCCCTTTGAGAAATTGAAGCAATTTGTTGGTTGATTTTGTGTGACTTTTTAAATAAATAAATAAATGTTTATCCTGTCAAATTGTGCTAACCTCAAATTGAAAGTACAATGTTGTTTTGTTTGTTTTTAATATAAGTGCTTCCTTTGGCGGTTGTGTCAGATTGGTGTAACTTGTATTTCAACATTTTCTTTTGTGGTGGTCTGGGCTGTGGTTTTTCCCCAGACAGCTGTTACCCAGGGACATTCATATGTGTGGAGTTGAGTTTCAATGGCTGAATTTTATGTGGTTGCATGTTGCACAACGTTCCCGCATTGAAAGCAAAAGGCAGTTGCTTACATTATCATAAGTGTTTTCTTTTGGATGGTCTTGGCTGTGATCTTTTTTTCCCCCCAGGCAGCTGTTCCCACAGATAACGATCTGATAAATTGACCAATTGCAGCTGATTCATTGAATGGGGAAACTGCAATTCATTCAATCCTGAAGTCCATTCAACCCAGCAACATTCATATGCGTGTAGGGCGTAGATAAGCTTCAATTGCAGTGAATTGGAAGTAGTCGTTGTTAGGTTGCGCAACCTAACCTGAGGAAGGAGGTGTTGGGTGGGACAGGAATGTTCCATGAACAAAAGGGCAATGGCCCAAAAAAGAAACATACGCCCTTCCAACTTTGTTTCGTTGACTTAACTTGAGCACTGGCTTAATTTTGAACAATTACTCTAATTAGCAACAGACTTGTGTTCCGAAGGCCTTTTTTTTTTTAATTATCTTGACATAAACCAAGCCAAATATGTTACCTTTGTAAAAACCACAACAATCACTTGTGTTTTGAAAGTGATAGCTGCTTGTTGTCGGGGTAGTTCTAGTTATTTTCTATACGTTTGGTCAAAATTGATTAGGGGAGAGTGGGGTAAGATGAGCCGAATTTTACTTATTTGGTTCTGGATTCAAGGAAAAACTACATAGAAACAAAATTTAAACATATTCCATTATTTCAGGATGTCTACTATAAAATGAAATGATCAGAATGCATTTCTGACAAATCTTCACAAAATAATGACCTTTCCAAAAAAACTGGAATTGTGCCTCAATTTGCCCCAGGTCTGGGGTAAGATGACCCACATCAAGGGGTAGGTTGAGCCATAACATGTAAACTAAACAAAAAAGTTGTTTTTTTAAAGTGAACCTGTCAATTTTTTTGTAACAATCAGTTTTGAACTAAGAACAACATACCACCAACAAAAACCTGCTGTTTCAGTACTATCTAGCGACTCAAAAGAACTACTCAATATTCCAACTGCCCAGGTTGCAGTGAAATATGAATTGTTGGTCCCTTCTTGCAGTTCCTCCAGCTTTTTGAGTTTGGGACAGCTTCTTGAGTCCATCACTCCGTGGTAAAGATGCCTCATCATTCTCCTTGAAAGCATAAGTGGGTTTCTTATTGCCAGTGACCCCTGGAATTCCAGAAATCGGGCACTAACTTCATTCTTCTCTAGGCTGTTGACCAAGCCAATGTAATGATGGTTCCTGCTTTTAGATGTAAATTTTACAATTACAAAGTCATCAACCTGCAGATCTGAGTCATCTGGTTCACTTTCGTAGCTGGAACGCTCAGTAGTGTCTTCTAATGGAACGGCAATATCACTCTCCTCAGAACTGCTTTCTTCTATTTTCATCTGAGCTTTTTTCCTCTTTAGCACTCTTTGTCTTTGATGGATCTGTCCATTTTGTTTTTTAGTTTGCTTTTTTACTCTTCATGGGCACATTGGATTGCCAGCTTTTCAGGTGTATCAGTCAGGTTCTTTTCTTCACCCGCTTTCAGTTTTTTGGGTAAAGGTAAAATCTCAGTTGGAGACACATAGGATCCAGGATCCTTGGGGTGTGAACTCGGAGGCAAAAACCTATGTTGCAGAGCTTGATGCAGGTAGCTCAGCAGTACTATTGGAGGATGAAACCATGAATGCTAAACCTTTCTCTGTCCAGTTGTTAGGGGTGGGAATGTTATTTCTTGTAGCCATTTCTAAAGCCATTTCACAACATTTCTTTGGCGTAGTGCCATGAAACTGCTCTGCAAGCTTCTTGATGTGGTCTGCAAGCTCTTTCTTGATCTCCTCTGAGAAGACTCTTTTTGCTCCTGCCGTCCCACCGTAATCAACTGTTTTTACTTCCTTTACAGCTCTCTTTTTCATGTACCTTATCAATTTTGACCTGTCAATATTTCTTTTATTTGCCACTGATATGATGGACTTTCCATTCTTGACTTCATTGACTGATCTCTCCAGCTCTTGCAAGGGTGTCGAGCCCCAGGCTCGTTTTCCTCTTATACGTTCTCAGCATGCTACCTCTTTTTTTTTCTTCTCTATAATGATTAAAATATGGTAAACACAGCAAATCAGTTGAACGTACTTCAGAAAAATAGTGTTTAATTACATCAAGGATTCATCTGAATTTCAGTGCCTTATGGGGTAAGTTGAACCACTGGCTCAATTTACCCCAAAACCTTGGGCTCAATTTGCCCCATAGCCACCAATTTGTGAAAAGCAGGCTATCTTAAAAAAACGTGGCTAGTTTTGAGGTAAGTGATTCACATGTTTTTACACCTTACAAATACACCAATATGTGTAACATATCATTTTAGTCTCAGATAATCTTGTTTGACATAACTCTCATTTGACCTAAAATGCAGAAATTTTACTTTGACAGTCAAAAAACAACTTTTGTCATGTAATTAGGCTTATCTCTTTACTAATGGGCTTCTTTCGCCACTGCAAGATGGCAATGATGAGGGCTTCCTGCCATTGTGATCACATGACCACACATAGTATGGTTGCCTAGATACAAGGGGTGGGTCAACTTACCCAGTGGCTCATCTTACCCCACTCTCCCCTATATCAAATCTTGATCTTAAAAGGTGGCATTTTAGACTAGTGTTTGTCTTCTGGGTTTCTTCAGTGGGGAAATATTTACGCTCCATGTGTAAAGACATTATTTTCTTGCTGGGAATTTGTCGATAAAGTAGGCCAAACAGACGTAATGCTGGGATTTTAACAGCAATACATGCTTTTGTTGGCATAATGTGGCTGTGCTTTAATCTTGCTCCTGACATGATAAAAAAAAAATAAATACAAATTCAGTTTCTGGTTGAGGTTATCAGTATGTGATTGATCTAATTTTTAATCAAATCAGGAAATGCTACTAGATGGCTGATTTGTGATTACTGACATGTATAATAAATGTTTACCAAGCCCCAATTGGACGACCTCAAAAGAAACAACATTTTTTTTTCCTTAGTGCTGTTCCAGCTGTGAGTTTTTCCATCAATAAATCTTAAAAATGATTAGATCACATAAATTGACAACCGTTATAGCCCATTCATCAAATCAAATCTATATTACATTCCTGCGTCTGAGTTACTCATGGACGGAAGGTGAAGTTGAGTTTCAATGGCTCTATTTAAAGTGGCCGTAATTGCATGTTGAACATTTCCACCTTCTGCAGTGATAGATTAGATTAGTGAGGCGTGATTGATCCATGATCAAATGGGCAATGCCCAAGAAAAGGAAGATCTTTCCTCTAAATTTGTTTCATTGACCCAACTTGAGCACTGGCTTGATTTTGACCAACATTAAGTGCTGCTTGGTTGGGCAGTCAGACCGACATCATCTAAATGTTTTTTGTACATAGATACATAATATGGCTGTTCCTTTGACCGCTTCAAATAAACAAATGGTCTTTTTCTAAGTTTCTTGCGTTCTTTCACACAATGCCTTGACCTCAAGTCAGCTAATTATAACAAGATATCAACAGGATTACTCAAATCAAAGCACTCACTTGTAGTCTGAAAAAAATAAAATAAGAGCTTCTTGTCGGGGAGTTCTTGCGACTTTCCATACTGCGTTTTTAATTGCAATAACTATAACAGAGCAAGATAGGCTAATAAATCAGCAAGATTACACATGGTGAGTAAGTGCTACCCAGTGGCTGATTTCGCATCACTACCATTTATAATAAATGTTTATCCAGTCACATTGGGATAACCTCAAATAGAAAAACCAGTGTTTTTTCTTTCCATAACTTTTTGAGGGTTGTTCCAGCTGTGAATTTCTCTGCAAACATCTCTTAACAATGACAATGATCACATGAATTGACAACCATGAGAGCCCATTCATCAGATCAGGTGGGTGAAATTCATTCCTGCCTCCGAATGACTCATTACCATTTGTATGCATGGGGGCCGGCCTTGAGTTTCAATGGCCCTATTTAAAGTGGTCGTCATTGCATCTTGTACATTTCCACCTTTGGAAGCAAGAGGCATTTGGCAAAGCAGGACTGATCCATGAACAACTGGGTAATGCTGAAGAAAAGGAAGAGCTTCGTCCAAGTCTTTTTTTCTGACCCAACTTGAGCACTGGCTTGATTTTGAGCAAGAGTAAGTGCTACTTGTTGGGGCAGTCAGACAGACATGATCAACATGATTTGTGTGCACAGAAAATATGTTACTTTAAATGTGTTCATTGAAGTGTTCCGTTTCCATTTTTTGGTTGCTTTTCAATACAGTAGCTTGACCTCAACACAGCTGAACATAATTACGAGACAGCAGGATTACTCGAACTGAAGCACTCACTTGTATTCTGCAGAGTAAGTGCTTCTCGTTGGGGTAGTTCTGGTGAATTTCTGACAGCATTTGGTCAAAGGTGATACCAAATCATCATCTCCAATGGAGGCATTGCAGACTATGTTGTTGCAATACTTTTTTCTCCTTTGGGTTTCCTCAGAGGTGAGCTTTTCAGCATCCATGTCCTACTGCATTCGATCGCTAACACCACACAACAAACGTACTTACTGTTTCTTTTTTTGTCGTAAGTGCCTCTGTTGGAGTGGTGTTAAGAAACAATGTAGTGACTGAACTTCTTGTTCAAATAGGCAGGATGGTAGCGATCTCCCTTTTAAAACTTACACATAATAAGCAAGTTTTGGATGCTGATTTGTCTTGGGTTGAATCATGAATGAATGAGCAACGCCCAGGAAAAGGACCAAGTGTTTTCAAAGTCCCAATTTGAGCACTGGCTTGTTTTTTGCAATAGTAAGTGCTACATGTTGGGGCAGTGAGATGGACATGATCAATATAATAACTATAAACAAGACAGCGTATATGGCTGCTCCTTTGACCACTTTAAATTAATTTTCTCATTCCTTGAATCGATTTTCAATGCAGTGTGTTGGCCTCAAACCAGCAAATTATGGCACATAGTAAACAGGGTTACTCAAACAAAAGCACTCACTTGTGTTCTGAAAGAAGTAAGTGCTTCTTGTTGGGGTAGTCCTGGAGACGTTTCGTATGATGTTTGGTCAAATTTGATCTGAAATCACAATCTATTCTGTTGCATTAAGTTTTATCTTTTGGGACATAATTCAGGGGAGAGATTTTCAGTCTCCATTTGCTATCGCTTTCAGGTCTGTATTTGCCGATAAGACAACCTGAACAAATGCACTGACCGCAGTTTTTATTGCAATAATTGCTACTGTTGCTGGACCAACATCTCGCTCCTGCACTTATGACAAATTGCAGGAACTCACAAAGGTCCATATTGAAACATGTGCTATTTTTGGCTGCTTTTGCAAGACTGCTGTGATCATCAATTCCCCCTATGATGACTTCAAATGGTAGCACCACTGTTTTATCTATTAACAAGTGCTTCCTTTTGGGGTTGTCCTGGCTGCGAGCTTTCACAGACAGCTTGGTCTACTGGTAACAATCACAGGAATTGACAAGCATTACACCCCATTTTTTAGAAAATACATTCCTGGGTACCCATGGGTATTTGTATGGATGAAAGCTGAAGTTGAGTTTAAATGGTTATATTTTTCAGTGGTCATGACTGCATGTTGGACTAATCCGTGCGCAAGTATAAGAAGATCTAGTCTATTTCATTGACCTAATCTGAGCACTGGCTTGCCTTGAGAAATAGTAAGTGCTTCTTGTTGGGGCAGTGAGACGGACATGATCAACATGATGAGTCTGTTTCCTCTTTTTTTTCTCCCATGTTTTGAAAATTCAATGTCGGCAGGATTGCTCAAAGTGAAGCACTCACTTGTGTTCTTAAAGCAGTAAGTGCTTCCAGTTGGGGTAGTCCTGTCGATAAACCTAGAGAGATTGAAAAAGTGTCTTTCATTTTCATTTTCCTTGATGTTTTAAAATTTTAGCGACAAATGGATTACCCAAACCTAAGCAGTCGTGGTCCAAAATTCGTAAGTGCTTCTTGTTGGGGTGATTCTGGTGACTTTTCATACTGCGTTTTATCAGAACTGATTGCAAGTTCACGACCAAAACCAAGGCAAATTCATCAACAAACTTACTTCAAACCAAAGTATTCACTTGTGGACTGAAAGTTGTAAGGGCTTCTATTTGGGGTAAGCCGGGTGACATTGCGCATGTTTGGGCAAAGTTGATGTCAACAAATTATGTTTTCAAATGAAGGATTTAAAGACTTTGCATTTTCAATAGCTTTTGTCTTTTGTTTTTCCCCAGTAGTGAGCTTTTAGCAGGCAATTGACTTGTTATTTGCTCACTCAATATTTGTCAGTAATACACACCAGACAGATGCACGACTGGTATTTTTACAGCAGTGCTTTTGTTGGGGTTGTGTTACTAGACCAGCAAGTCACTTCTGCTTTTTGAAATATTGCAAGAATTAACCAACTATTGGTCTAGGTTTGAGCTGGTATGGATTTTTTTTTTTTAACCTCACATGGGTGATACCCGAGTGCTGAATAGAGAGGGGGGGGGGGCTGCTGCAAATACATTCATGAGTATATATTCCTGCATGAAAGCTGAAGTTGACTTTAAATGGCCGAAGAACAGGGAGACCGTCATCCAAGTCCATTTAATTGACCCAATATGAGCACTGGCTTTACTTTGAGCAATAGTAAGTGCTTTTTGTTGAGGCAGTGAGACGGACGTGAGCAATGTGATGTGCCTTTTCCCTAGATGAATTGAAATGATAAAAGGGTCTTTTAATGAGTGTCCGTTTCCTTTTGAAAATTCAACAACAGGATTGCTCACACAGAAGCACTGACTTGTGTTCTTAAAGCAGTAAGTGCTTCTTGTTGGGGCAATTCTGATGACTTTACCTACCACGTTTGGTCAAAGTTGCAATGCAATGGGCTGCATTTTTATAATCACTTTCTCGGCTATGCTTGTTGCCACTGATACTAATTGACGAATTGACAAAGTCCATTAATTCAAAGCAGGGACTTCAATTCAACCAATTCTTCCCAATTGATTGATTTTCATATGCATGGGAGGTCAAGTTGAGTTTCAATGGCTGTATTGAGTGGGGCCGTTGCATGTTGAACCACATTTCCACATAAGGCAGTATTTCACGTTCTCAAAAGTGCTTTCTTCCGGGGTGGTCTTGGCTGTGATTTTTTCCCCGGACAACTGTTCCCACTGATAACGATCTCATGAATTGAATAGTTACAGCTGATTCATCATCCCATATGTCCGTTCAACCCAGCGACATTCATATGCGTGTATGACATAAGCTTCAACTGTTGTGAAATTGAAGTAGTGTCGTTAGGCTCTTAAAAATGGCAATGATCACACGTACGGACAATCACTATGGTGCATTCATTCAAAGTGGTTGTCATTGCATGTTGGATATTTCAAACTTTGGGAGCAGGAGGCATTTGGCAAAGGAGGACTGATCCATGAACAATTGGGAGATGTGTACACAGAAACTTAATATTACTGTTACTTCAAATATGTTCATTGAAGTCTTCTGTTTTGTCTTTTTCTTTTTTGGGGTTGCCTTTAACCAGAAAGTCTTGACCTCAATGCAGCAGGATTATTCTAACAGAACCACTCACTTATATTTTGTAAGCAGTAAGTGCTTCTCGTTGGGGTAGTCCTGGTGAATTTCAAACGGCATTAACTGGTCAAAGTTGGGACCATTTCAATGGAACCATTTCAGACTATGCAGTTCCAATAGTTTTTTTTTAAATTGTGGGTTTCTTCAGCATCCATCTCCTATTACATTCGATTTCACTCTCTAACACATTGA
This sequence comes from Hippichthys cyanospilos, assembly GCF_059441005.1. NCBI lineage: Eukaryota > Metazoa > Chordata > Actinopteri > Syngnathiformes > Syngnathidae > Hippichthys > Hippichthys cyanospilos. Next base: position 3,588,815 of record NC_142374.1, read on the forward strand.
CACTACACAACAGATGTACTTACGTTTTTTGTAAGTGCTTTTGTTGGGTTGGTGTTACTCAACTTACTCAACCTTCGTTTAGGTAGTTAGGATGGCATGGATTTCCTTTTTAAAACTAACTCATAACAAGCAAGGTTTGAATGTTGAATTGACTGATTCATGAATAAATGAGCAATGCCCCAAAAAAGGACCAGGTGTCTTTGAAGTCCGTTTTATTGTCCCAACTTGAGCGTTGGCTTGGTTTTTTAGCAACAGTAAGTGCTACATGTTTGGGCAGTCATACGGACATGATTGCCATAACAATTGTAAACAAGATCGCTAGTATGGCTACTCCTTTGACCACTTCCAATGAAGAAATTGTGTCTTTGTAGGTTTCTCATTTGTTGAATTGATTTTCAGTGTAGTGTTTTGGCCTCAACAGTATCTGGTCAACAGAGTTACTCAAACGAAAGCACCCACTTGTGTTCTGAAAAGAGTAAGTGCTTCTTGTTGGGGTACTTCTGGAGATGTTTCATACAGCATTTGGTCAAAGTTAAAGATATGAAATTGCGATTTCAAATAGAGGCTTGCGGTCTAAACAGTTGCAATAGCTTTTATCTTTGAGACATAAATCAGGGCTGAGATTTCCAGTCTCCATTTGCTATTGCATTAAGGTCTCACTGTATTTGTTAAGAGGACAACATAAACAAATGTAACTGATTTTGTATGCACAGTTGTTATTGCAATATTTGCAAGTGTTGCTGCACCAATGTCTCTCCTGCCTTTAGGAAAAATTGCAGAAACTCAGTGTTGGAATTTTATTTCTAAATCAACATAAACTCAAGTTAGTAATCTGACTCCAATTGGTGACCTTACCCAACTGCCACTCATCCAACAATTTGCGCGCTCGTTCTGCAATAGAAAGGTATCAGGAAGCCGGCATTTTCACACACGAGTGGATTTATTCCTAACACGCAGATCTAATACAAGCACCTGGGTCTCGGGTCCCTCTCAATACAGCCCTGTACACCGCTGTTGCCACCAGCAGACGTACTCTCATCCGAGTTGCCCAGCAATGAGTTATACCACACAATATGCAAATGGCACATCAACAAAGGCATCCTGGCATTATTTTATTGGCTATGTGTATACTGTTGTTAACTTTAGCTTGCTCTCATTGGTCTTTCTTCCCCTGCAGAATTGCTTGCTTACTCCTCCTGGTTGTAGTTTTCCTCAAAGTTGTTTTTCACCAGGTGCCAAGGTCATCTCATCCCCGCGACTAGCACCGTTTGCTCTGAAACATTCCATTCTTACACTCCCTTGCACCCCATATTGTTTTGTTCACTTTACAATCTCACACTCTCATACACAGAATGTAGCAACATCTAATGAACTACTTTAAGCTCAAACTCTTATATTCCTTTATCAGTTACTGGTTGAGATGTCATCTTTAAACCCTCACATGGACAAGACATTTTTATGCATGAAAGCAGAGGTTGAATTTCAACGGTTGTATTTTAGGTGGTCATTGTTGCATGTTGGATTGAGCCATGTGCAAGTATAAGAAGACATGTCCTCAAGTCCATTCATGGACCCGATCTGAGCACTGCCTTGACTTTGAGCTATAGTAAGTGTTTTTTTTGGGGGGGGTGGGGGGGGCAGTGAGACAGATACGATGTGATGTCTGTTTCCCTAGATCGTTTGATAAGAAAAACGTGTCTTTTCCAGAATTTTATATTTATATTTGATCTTATGAAAGTTTAACATTGGCAGGACTGTTCAAACAGAAGCACTCAGTTGTGCACTAAGCAATAAGTGCTTCTTGTTGGGGTAGCTCTGTTGATCTGCATCCCAATTGATCTGCAGTCAATTGAAATGTCTTCCCAAGCTTCCTTTTCCTTGTTGATGAAAATTTCAGATGTATTACCTAAACCTTAGCACTCACTTTTGTCCCGACATTACTAAGTGCTTCTTGTTGGGATAGTTCTGGTGACCTTTCATTCAACTGTTTGATGATTGCACCAAAACCAAACCAAATAGTACTGTATTCTAATTCATCAACAGGCTTACTCTATCCGAAGCAGTGACGAGCTTTTAGGCTTGGAATTGCCATCACATTATTTTCTCACTCAATATTTGACTGTAACAGCCTAAACAAATCCACTACTGGGATTTTAACTCCAGTAAATGTTGGGGTCAAGTTACTGCACAAAAATGATAATTGATCCTATGAAAACCACTTTGGCCCTTTGATCATATGGGATAGCTGCAATACAGTCCTGCATCCAAATGACCCATTTCCATTCGTATGTATGGAAGGCATTTCCACCTTTGGGTGCAGCCGCCAGTTTGGCGAGGCAGTACCGATCCATGAACAAATGGGCAATGTCCAATGAAAAGAAAAAAATTCCTCCAGGTCCGTTTTAGTGACCCTGCTCGAGCACTGCGTAATTTTGATCAACAGTAAGTGCAACCTGTTGAGTCATTCAGACAGACATAATAAACTTGATCATTGTGCACAGACACCAAATATGAATGTGTTCTTGATCACCTCAAATGATTAAACTCATTCTCATTTCTTGAGTTGATTTTCAATGATGGCCCTTGTTCTTCATATACCTAATGATTGTATTTAGTCACCAGGATTGCTCAAAAGGAAGCACTCACTTGTCTTCTGAAAGCAGTAAGAGCTTCTTGTTGGGGTAGTCCTGGTTTGCAGACTACTCAGTTGCAATAGCTTTTGTCTTTTGGGACATTGATTCAAGGGTGACACTTTCTGTCTACATTTGATATTGAGATATGGTACCACTCTGTATTTGTCGATAGGACAACCGAAACTAATATGCTGACTGGAGTTTTGTCTGCAATGATTGTGTTACAGCGCCAACATGGTCCTTTAGAAAGATTGTAGGAACTCAATTACTGGTCAAGTCCCCCTGTGATGACCCTATGAGTACCCCAAGGCATTCTTAAGCACGGAAGCTGAGCTTGAGTTCCGATCACTGTATTTAAAGGTGGTCATTGTAGCATGTTGAACCGATCTATGCTCAAGAACAAGAAGATCTGTCCTCCAAGTCCATTTCATTGACCCAATATGAGCACTGCCTTGACTTTGAGCAATAGTAAGTGCTTCTTGTTGGGCCAGTAAGGCAGACATGATCAACGTGGTGCACCTGTTCTAGATGAACTGATGCGAAAAAAAATATTTTCCATCAAATTTGTTTCCCTTTCCCTTTGATTTTGTTCAATTCAATTTCAGCAGAAATGCTCACAGAGCAGCACTCACTTGTGTTCTTAGAGCAGTAAGTGCTTCTTGTTGGGGTAATGCTAATGACTTCCCATACAATGTTTGATCCAAGTTAATGATACCAAGTCATGATCGTACTCACTTTTCATACATAAAATATTTGCTATCACATTATGTTCTCACTCTGAATTCGAATTAGTTATCATTTGAAAATGTCCCAGGTGGGAGTTTTTTTTTCTACAGACAGCTGCTCCCACACAATATTCACATGTATTTACAACTATTGATCACATAGGGGGGTTGCAATATATTCCTGAACCCCAAACCACCTTAACAGATCTGTAGCAAAAAATTTGCTTCAATGGCAAAATGTGGTTATCATTGCCTGTTGCAGGCTGGAATTGAATAAATGAGCTATAACCATGAAAAAGAAGACCTGCCATCAAGTCAGTTTCATTGACCCAACTTGAGCACTGACTTGAATTTTAGCAAAAGTAAGTGCTACTTGTTAGGTCGGTCAGACAGACACTATCCAAATAATTGGGAGTATACAATTGTTGACTTATTTTGCATAACATTTATTTGCGTTCATCTAATTGCAGTATGACCTAACCCTAACCTAAAATGGATGTTGAATGTTTTTCTTTTTTTCTTTGCTTAAGTGCTTCTTTTTGGGGTTGTCCCAGCTCTTAGTCCACAAACACCTCAGTAATAAGATCAAATGAATAGATAACCTTTTTAGCCTGCTCATTGAACGAGGAAGTGACGACAAAACATTCCTGCATCTGAATTATTGCCACTGTCAGGTAATGTGATGAGGGCAATGGCGACACATAGTGGTGAACGCAGGTAGTGCAGCGATGTGATGGAATAATGCGCCATGTTGATGTAACATTGAGCCAAATTGATGTAAAATTACCATGTAAATTATTGGCTTAAGATACCAGTCAGAATTGACCTCGACTGGAATAAAACAAGTAAATGAATAAATATAATATAAATATATTATGAATAAATATATTATAAACAGCAGACACCAAATCATCTCTGAAGACAACCAACATTAAAGAAGTCCATGAAGTCAACTCACAATGAAGACACATTGTGAGGCCATAAGATCAAAGCAAGCTTTTAGCAATAAGTCATGCTTGATATTACTCTGTAACTGCCATTGGAAAAAGTGTCAGTTGATCACAAATGTTAAGACCTATGTTCATGTTTATTCTGTAAATGTGCACATATGATATGTTATTGCCTTTTTTAGCCTGATTTGAAATATGCATGGTTTTTCATAGCCTTGGACGAAGTTTTATCTTAATCATTTATTAGCTGAAAGACAAAATGTATTGAATGTGTTTTTGTGTTTTATGTATTAAGGGTACTTGGTAGGCCCAGCCATGTACTTTTTGATACTGTGAATAATTATTCGCTTTGCTTTCGCTAAATAAATACTTCAAAATTTCATTCTTTATTCTATCTCTGTCATTCTTATAAACCAAAATTAGAGATCCTCCTAGTCTTTTGTAAGTGAAATAATGATATTGCCTTTACATCGGCAGTGCCATTCTTGATTAAAGTTTAGTTACTCAGAGTTGGTTGAAGTTAAAACAAACGTACCCGAGTGGTCGTATAAGACTGCTAAACCCTATTCTGGTCTTAACAAGTGCAAATGATCTTTTAGAACGAGGAGCAGCCAAATATATAATTTGCGTGTTTTTTCTACCTTCTCGTCTCAACGGTTACTCGACGAGTCGGCGGATTAAAGTAAGATGGGTAGACGCTTAAAAACTTAAAGGCTGTGAGCACCAGAACGTATCCTCTTCGACACCGGCTTACGCAGATGTCCGTCGCCCGGCGATACAGCGTTAGAGCTGTGCTGGACTAACGGGACGTCTTAACCCTTTACACGGAGAGTCGGTCAGGACTGTTAGTTGTCCTCAGATAGCTGACAGGACTGCGGTAAGAGCAGATCAGTCACCACTCAATGCAATTTGCATGAATGGAGGGTGGAATTGGGGTTTCAATGGCTATGTTTAAAGTGACCGTTGTTGTGTTTCAACCTTCGGGAGTAGAAGCTCGTTTGGTGAAGCAGGATTGATCCATGAACAAACTGGTCATGCTCAAGAAAAGGAAGGCCCGCCATCAAGTCTGTTTCATTGACCCAACTTTAGCACTGACTTGATTTTTAGCAAGAGTAAGTGCTACTTGTTGGGGCAGTCCAACAGACATGATCAACATATGTGTACGCAGAAACATTACTCTTCTCTCGATTACTTCATAAGTGTTCATTTAAAGTCCATTTCGAGTTCGTGTTTTTTTAACTCCTTTTCATTACAATGTCTAGACCTCAACACAGCTGAAAATAATTAGACAACAGGATTATTTGAACTTAAGTACTCACTTGTGGGCTGAAACCAGTAAGTGCTTCTTGTTGGGGTAGTTCTGGAGACGTTTCATACAGCACTTGGTCTAAGTTGATATAAAATCATGATCTTTAAAAGGGGCTTGTTTGTCTTTTAGGATAGGATTCAGAATTGAAGCCTCCATCTGCTCATGTGTTCTCACTCAGTACTTGGCACAAGCTAACCCAAACAAATCTACAGAATGGAGTTTTTATTCAATATTTTGTAGGAATGTAACTTTTGCTTGAAATGTTACATTTGATCCCTCATATGGGCAATGAATTATTACGAAATGTCTAATTTGTCGCTGCTTTAGCAAGACTGCCACGTTCAAAAACACATTTTTTTTTTATACACAAGTGCTTCCTTTTGGGGTTGTGTGCTCTTCCACAGACAGCTGGTTCCAGGAATTGACAACCATTATTGACGATTTGCTCAATGGTGGCCTGCATTATATTCCTTAGTCCCCGAACAATCCATTCCCAAATATAGGAAGGCCTGTTCTTCAAGTCCTTTTCACTGATCTAACTAGAGCACTGGCTTGACTGTGAGTAATTAGTAAGTGCTTCCTGTTGGGACAGTGAGAGAGACATGAGCAACATGGTGTGTTTCCTTAAATCATTTGAAATGAACAAAATGTCCTCTCCAAAGTTTGCATCTTCAATACATTGTCAGACTCAAACCGAAGCACTAACTTATATTCTTAAAGCACTAAGTGCTTCTTATTGGGCTAGATTGTGTGACTTTCCATCCTATGTTTGGTTGAAGATTTTCTTTGCAATTTCTTGACCTAAACTAAACCAAATATGCTAGTTTGTAATCAAGATCACTCAAACATGGGCACTCACTTGTGCTCTGTAAGCAGTTAAGTGGTACTTGTTGGGGTAGATCTTGTGACTCTTGTAGCGCCTCTGCTGTCAGGCAGGATCAAGGAAGCTACTGGGCTAGTTCAATGTTTGGCGGAGTGGCAATGAGATTCCAGAGAGGGAGTAAAATTTTAAACAAAGACCCGACAGTTTAATAAACAATCAAAATCTTCAACAAACTAAAGTCACTGTACACAGCAAACGAATGATATATAGACAATAGTCCTATTTTAGTCCTATTTAATCTCTTTTAATCAGTCATTTAGGTGTTTTGGGGTTCAGATTACACTATATTTTGAAATTTGAGTATAGCGCTCCCTTAACATTCATGTACCAATGATGACAAATCACCAAAATCAATTCAACATTCAAACGAATCAACATTGGTTACAAACAAAATATCCTTCTCCTAATAGTTCATGTATGTGACGTCCATGTATTCCAGAAAGAGGCAAGGCAACGATCCCTACCGTAGCTGTTGTTGAGGCAAGACGGAATGTCATTGGAAAGGATTTGGAGTATTCACTTGCTTCCCAGTCAGATGCTTCGAAGATCAAGGGTGGCTCGCCACTCGGATGTACCTAGAACTGAGAGTCTTATCAACATGCAATCCCCGGGCAGGGGGAAAGGGACCTCTTAATCTTGACATGTTTTAACTTGCTGCAATGGAGCACCTTAAACTATGTTGATGTGAACAGGTAGTCTTTAAATTAAATGTTCACCTAAGGCAGGGGTGTCCAAAGTTGGTCTTCGTGGACCGCTGTCCTGCATGTTTTCCAGGTTTCTTTGCCTGACACACCTCATTCGAATGATCAGGATCGTTATCAGGTTACTGCTAAGCTTGCTGATGAGCTGATCATTTGAATCAGGTGAGTCAAGAAAAGAAACCTGGAAAACATGTAGGACAGCTGCCCTCGAGGACCGACTTTGGACACCCCTGACCTAAGGGATGTACATGTATGCATATATATATATATATATATATATATATATATATATATATATATATATATATATATATATATATATATATATATATATATATATATATACAGTGATTCCCCCCCCTACTTCGCAGTTAATGGGGGGTGTCAACCCCCCCGCGAAGTCTGAAACCCGCGAAGTAGGGTATCAGTTCCTAGATTTCTTTGTATGCCCCAATATAGCTGCAGTAACCATAAACAATCCTCTTTTTTTTTGTATTTTTTTTTGTGTATTTTATTTCCTTTCTCCTATTATTTAACATTACACTATCATTATTAACATTATTGTATATTGATTAAATAACTGATATTACTTAGTTTGTTGAGAATTTGTTCTCAGGACTGGTTATCTGCACCAAGAATCCGGTGAAAGAGTACGCAAGTCATCACGTTGAACTTCACATCTATTTTGGCTCATGTATGGTGTACCATGTAGTATCTGTTGAATAATAAATCAACAACAATGTTAAAGTCAGTCAACTAACATAAACACTTGCCGAACTTTAATCTGTGAATTTACTGTATTTTTAGCCGACATTAACGGGTTAGCAACAACTACTAACTATAAAGTGTACACAAACGAACACATAAACAGAATAAACACTCATCGCTTACTAAACATAGGCAGTAGCGTGTGTTATCAACATAAATGATAAACTATATATATGAGCTTACGTTGTCATTCACTACATCACCGTAACGAGCCGAATGACTCAGAGAACGTAAAACAAGAAACGAAAATGCAACGCGACCTGGCAAATTAAAAGCATGCATTTCAAAATAAGATAAAACGTCACAAACTCTTAACGCTTGAAGAATCCTTAACATAGTTATTAACTAATTTTACTTAGTTAATTGATGAATACAGTAGTGTATAATGTACTTTTTTGCTTTTTTCTTTTTTTCCATTTTTGCGCATTTTTTAAATTATTTTTTATTTTGAAATATTTTTAATTTTTCCTGGAAAAAAACACGAAGTACTGGAAGTACTGAGACGCAATATCTGAGACCGTGAAGTAGGAGGGATCACTGTATATATATATATATTTTTTTTATATAGGTAGGTTGACTTGTTCCACAATGTTGTATAATTTTTGAGCCTCACTTTTGTTTTTATTTCTTTTCCCTTTTTGTTCTTTTTATATTTTACCGGGGTTATACCGGGGTTCTTTTTATATTTTACCGGGGTTACACTCTCCATCCAGCATTTGGTGAAAATTGCTTGTCAAATGATGATGATTTCAAACTTCTAAAAATGTTTCTATATTGGGTTGCTCTGGGATGGATTTTTCAGCATCTATTGGCTATTAAATGATATTTGTCTTGAATACAACACAAACAGATTCACTGACTGGATTATTTAGTGTGGTAAGTGCTTTTGTTGGGGTAGTGTTGCTGGACAAACAACCGGCTCCCAATTTAAATGTTGAATTAAGTGCTACTTCTTTATAACTCTGCATAATTGAACCAATTAAAAAAAATACTCATCCAGTTTAGAGTGACAACCTAAAATGGAAGCACCAATGTTTTATTTCTGTTCATTAGTGCTTGCTTCGGGCATTGTTTTGGCCCCTGATTTTTTTTTCCACAAGCAGCTATTAACAATGACATGATCACATGAATTGAGAACTATTACAGCCCATTCATCGAATGGAGGGACTGCAAAAGTGCAACAGAGTCCTGCCCACAAATTATTACCATTTCCATGCATGGAAGGCGCAGTTGAGATTCAATTCCACCTTCGGGGGCGGGAGCTAGTTTGATGTGGCAGGACTGATCCATGTACAAATGAGCAATGTCCAAAAAAAGGAAAACCTTCCCCTGAGTCTGTTACATTGACCCAACCTGAGCAGTGGCTTTATTCTGAGCATTAGTAAGTGCTACTTGTTGGGGCAGTGAGACGGACATGATCAAAATAATGGTTCATCAGTATCCCTCAACCCTAAGCACTCACTGTATTTTCTTAAAGCAGTAAGTGCTTCTCGTTGGTGTATTGTAGTTGTTGTGACTTTCCATACATTTTTCATTGCAATATATTGCCTTGTGCCTGAGGATCTTTTTGTGCTCCCCTGGCAGGCCCACCCCACTAACTGATCTAAACCAAGCCAGTTTCTCACCAAAATTACTCAAACATAGGCACTCACTTGGGAACTGTAAGCAGTAAGTGCTTCTTATTGGGGTAGGTCTTTTCATACAACGTTCTTTGAAAGTTGGTGAAATCACGTGTTAAGAAATGGAAGCGCTGCCTACTACGTGAGTTTTGTTGAAGTTTTGTGTGGGAAAAATTCCACCCCCATTACCACACTTAATTATTTGTTCATGTTCATTTAATCTCTACTAAAGTGTCACATACAAAACAATAATGCAACTAATGATACAAGGAAATCACTCGCTGTAGAGTTCAATTTTGATCCGCGTTTATTGATGAAGTCCAATAAAATACAATTCAATAGAAATCTGATATGGGCTTCTTCCCTCAATGTGCAATTCCAACCTTTGAACTAATTAGACAGAAAAAGGTGTCAATAAATATATACTCAAAATTATACAATGGAAGGAGAGTGTTGGGAATAGTTGACTGGGGCAGCTGAATTCACGACCAAACAATCACAGTTCTTGGCACTCTCCAGCTAAAACATGATCATAACCTTGAGAAAAAACACCATCTTTTAAATAAAGTTATTATAAAGTCAGGCACTCAGAATAAAGCATTAACAGTCAACTGATTAAATGTTACTGAATATGCCAAATCATAAAGTAGATAAAAGTAAACCCTGAACTAAAACTAAATGTATGATAATAAAAGGAGAATAAATATTGCATATTGCATGTTACATACAGTATAAAAGTAATCAAACATTGATATGATCCGGAAACAATGAAATGCACTGGATTTTAATTCAGTGGACTCATGAATATACAATTCAACAGGTTTTGTCCAAATGTTGTCTTCATTGAATATTTGTCAGTAAAAAAACAAAAAAACAAATACACTAACTGGAATTGGCAAGTGTTTTTTTTGGGGTAGTGTGGAAGCTCCTGCTCTAAGGAAAAGATGGTTTACAAATGCAAATCCTGATCTCCACCATCAGGAGGTCATTGATCTTGTCTTGAACCTCATACATGAGCGACATTGGAATATTGAATTAAGCGCTACTATTTGGCTGTACGATCCATCAACAATGGGGCACTGCCCAATGAAAGGAAGAAACTTCCGCCAAGTCTGTTTTACTGACCCAGTTTGAACACTGGCTTGATTTTGATCAGCAGTAAGTGCCACCTGTTGGGGCAGTGAGACAAGACATAATCAACTTAATACACTGAATATGGATGAGTCTTTGATCGCCTCAAATGAAAAAAACTGTCTCTTTGTCCCGGCACTTTGGGAAAAATTGTAGGAACTCAATTAGTGGTCAAGATGTCATTTTTAAACCCTCACATGGGCAATGGTTATATTGAAACGTTCTATTGCTTTTGGGAAACTGGGGTTTTCATCAAGTCCTCCTGTGATGACTTCAAATGGAAACGCCATTGGTTTTTTTCTATTCACAAGTGCTTCCTTCTGGGGTTGCCCAGCTGTGTGCTTGCTCTTCCACTGACAGCTGGTTCCACTGATAACAATCACAGCAAATCACAAGCATAATAGTCCAGTCCTTTGGTGGTGGCCTGCAATAAGTACCCAAACACATTTTTATAAATGAAAGCTGAGGTTGAGTTTCAATGGCTGTATTTAAAGTGGTCATTGTTGCATGTTAAACTGATCTGTGCTCAAGTACAGGAAGACCTTTCCACCAAGTCTACTTCATTAACCCAATCTAAGCACTGGCTTGACTTTGAGCAATACTAAGTGCTGCTTGTTGGGCAGTGAGACAGATATGTTCAATGTTATGGGCCAGTTTCCCAAGATGAATTGAAATGAAAAATACCTTTTTCAATGTTTCCTTTTATCTTTTGATGTTTTGAAAATTCAATGTCAACACGATCGCTCACACCGAAGCATGTCAGAGAAATCTCAGAAAAGAAGACTAGGATAAGCCTAGCTGCTTAATCAGCAAAAAGAGTAACTCAGACCAGCCAAGATTGACTTTTCTATGCCGGGCATAGGGAAAAAAGCTTGGGCAAATGTAACTCGTGGGTCTTCCAACGCTAGTTTTTCACTGCCCAGCCGTCCCCCCCTGGCTTTTATTGAGCAGAAGCATAGCAGATTACAAGCCGGGCGCCACCGGCAGTTGGGCCAAGGTCCCGGCTCACACTTTCGTGCGTCAACAGCTCTATCTAAGGACAGGGTCAAGATGAACTAGGATTGCATAAATGGGTAACAATGAACTAAGCACATAATGATAATTACCTAATATATGATTCCCTTCACAAAGCACTCAATTGTGTTCTTAAAGCAAGAAGTGCTTCCTGTTGGGGTAGTTCTGATGACTTTCCATATTGCGTCTGGACAACGTGTTTTAATGCAATGGTTTGCAATTTGATAAGCGACTTCTCGGCTATGATTTTTCCACAGACTGCTTGTTCCCACTGATACTAATCTTACAAACTGACGAATTACAGTTCATTCATTTCTAAGGTGCGACTGCATTTCAACCCTTACGTTCATACAACCCAGTCGCATCTGTGTGGATGGGAGGTGGAGTCGAGTTTCAGTGGCTGTATTCAGTGAGCTCATTGTTTCATGTTGTACTACTTTACTGCATAAGGCAGTATTTTACATTTGTGCTTTCTTACGGGGTGGTCTCGACAGTGATTTTTTTTTTTTTTTTTCCCCAGACAGCATGTTCCCACTGGTAACCATTTCATGAATTGACATATTCCAACATTCATTGAATCGGGGAGACTGTAATTCATCCATGAAGTTCATTCAACTCAGCGACATTCATATGCGTGTAAGGCGGAGATAAGCTTCAATTGCTGTGAATTTGAAGTAGTTGTCGTTTGGTTGCGCAAGCTCACCTTAGGAAGCATGAGGCTTTGGGTGAGCCAAGAATGATCCATGAACAAAAGAGCAATGGTTACTTTGACCACTTCAAATGAACAAAATGTATTTTGTAAAATTCTCATTTCTTGCATTGTTTTTTTTTCCATTTGTGCTTTCTTTCAGGGTGGTCTCAGCTGTGATTTCCCCCCAGATAGCTGTTCCCAATGATAACAATCTCATAAATTGACGAATTGCAGCTGATTCATTGAATGGGGAGACTGCAATTCATCCCTGAATTCCATTCAACCTAGCGACATTCATATGCATGTAGGGCAGAGATAAGCTTCAATTCTTGTGAATTTGAAGTAGTCGTCGTTAGGTTGTGCAACCTCACCTTAGGAAGCAGGAGTCTTTGGGTGGGGCAGGAATGATCCATGACCAAAAAAAGCAATGATTCCTTGGACCACTTTAAATGAACAAATTGTCTTATTGTAAGTTTCTCATTTCTTGCATTGTTTGTATATGCTACGGTTTTACATCAAATCAGGGAACTGTAATAAGTCAGCAGGATTACTCAAACATACAAAAGTAAGTGTTTTTGTTGGGTTTATGTTGCTGCAACACAATATCACTCCTGCCCCTTGAAAAACTGTACAGACTCAATTCCTGGTCATGTGTCACTAAGGCATGAATCTCACTTTAAACCAACATGTGAGGGCCGGTTGAATGTTGAATTGAGTAAGTGCTACTTGGTGGCTGCTTTCGCATTACTGCCATTTATAATAAATGTCTATAAATGTTTTTATATGTATCACTTCAAATAGAAACACAATTTTTTTGTTTTCATAACCGTTTTGGGCTTGTCCTGGCTGTGACTTTCTCTGCAAACATCTCTTAACAATGACAATGATTACATTGCGTACATTTGTCCAAAAGTGATGTCATCAGATCATGATTAAATATGTGTATGTGTAGTTTGCGTATCCATTTTCAGAATTTCAGAATTGAGCTGTCACATCATGTGCTCACTCTTGATTGTCAGTAACACAGCCCAAACAAATTTACTACTGAACTTTTTGCTGCAGTAATTGCGTTTGTTGGGGCTGTGTTGCTGCAACAAAATATTGCTCCTGTCCCTTAAAAAATTGTCCAAACTCAATTCCCTGTCGAGTTTTCAGGAAGGCATGAATTTCATTTTAAACTAACACACGAGCGATGGTTGAATGTTGAATTGAGTAAGTGCTACCCAGTGACTGATTTCGAATTTTTACCATTTATAATAAATGTTTATGCAGTCACAATGGCATAACCTCAAATGGAAAAACCTGTGTTTTTTTCTTTCCGTAACTTTTTGAGGGTTGCTCCAGCTGGGATTTTCTCTGCGAACATCTCTTAACAATGACAATGATCACATGAATTGACAACCATGAGAGCCCATTCATCAGATCAGGTGGGTGAAATTCATTCCTGCCTCCGAATGACTCATTACCATTTGTATGCATGGGGGCCGGCCTTGAGTTTCAATGGCCCTATTTAAAGTGGTCGTCATTGCATCTTGTACATTTCCACCTTTGGAAGCAAGAGGCATTTGGCAAAGCAGGACTGATCCATGAACAACTGGGTAATGCTGAAGAAAAGGAAGAGCTTCGTCCAAGTCTTTTTTTCTGACCCAACTTGAGCACTGGCTTGATTTTGAGCAAGAGTAAGTGCTACTTGTTGGGGCAGTCAGACAGACATGATCAACATGATTTGTGTGCACAGAAAATATGTTACTTTAAATGTGTTCATTGAAGTGTTCCGTTTCCATTTTTTGGTTGCTTTTCAATACAGTAGCTTGACCTCAACACAGCTGAACATAATTACGAGACAGCAGGATTACTCGAACTGAAGCACTCACTTGTATTCTGCAGAGTAAGTGCTTCTCGTTGGGGTAGTTCTGGTGAATTTCTGACAGCATTTGGTCAAAGGTGATACCAAATCATCATCTCCAATGGAGGCATTGCAGACTATGCTGTTGCAATACTTTTTTCTCCTTTGGGTTTCCTCAGAGGTGAGCTTTTCAGCATCCATGTCCTACTGCAATCGATCGCTAACACCACACAACAAACGTACTTACTGTTTATTTTTTTTGTAGTAAGTGCTTTTGTTGGGGTGGTGTTACTGTGTCCCCATAAAAATATAGTGGCTGAACTTCTTGTTTAGGCAGGTAGGATGGCATAGATCTCCTTTTTAAAAACTTACACATAATAAGCCAGTTTTAGATGCTGATATGTCTTGGGCTGGATCATGAATGAATGAGCAACGCCCAGGTAAAGGACCAAGTGTCTTCAAAGTCCCAACTTGAGTCCTGGCTTGTTTTTTGCAACAATACGTGCTACATGTTGGGGCAGTGAGATGGACATGATCAATATAATAACTGTTAACAAGATAGCTTGATAGTATACGGCTGTTCCTTTGACCACTTTAAAATAAGTTTCTCATTTCTTGAATCGATTTTCAATGCAGTGAGTTGGCCTCAAACCAGCGAATTAAGGCACATAGTAAACAGGGTTACTCATACAAAAGCACTCACTTGTGTTCTGAAAGAAGTAAGTGCTTCTTGTTGGGGTATTCCTGGAGACGTTTCGTATGTTTGGTCAAAATTTGATAGGAAATCTACTCTGTTGCATTAAGTTTTGTCTTTTGGGACGTAATTCAGAGGAGAGATTTTCAGACTCCATTTGCTATCGCTTTGAGGTCTCAGTCTGTATTTGCCGATAAGACAACCTAAAGAAATGCACTGACGGCAGTTTTTATTGCTACTGTTGCTGGACCAACATCTCACTCCTGCACTTATGACAAATTGCAGGAACTCTGGGTAAAAATGTCATTTTTAAACTCACAAAGGTCCATTTTGAAATATGTGCTATTTTTGGCTGCTTTTGCAAGACTGCTGTGATCATCAATTCCCCCTATGATGACTTCAAATGGTAGCACCACTGTTTTATCTATTAACAAGTGCTTCCTTTTGGGGTTGTCCTGGCTGCGAGCTTTCACAGACAGCTTGGTCTACTGGTAACAATCACAGGAATTGACAAGCATTACACCCCATTTTTTAGAAAATACATTCCTGGGTACCCATGGGCATTTGTATGGATGAAAGCTGAAGTTGAGTTTCAATGGCTACATTTTTAGTGGTCATTATTGCTTGTTGGACTAATCAGTGCGCAAGTATAAGAAGATCTAGTCTATTTCATTGACCTAATCTGAGCACTGGCTTGGCTTGATAAAAAAGTAAGTGCTTCTTGTTGGGGCAGTGAGACGGACATGATCAACATGACGAGTGTTTCTCTCGATCCATTGAAGTGAAAGTTTCTTTTTTTTCAATGTATTGAAAATTCAATGTCAGCAGGATTGCTCAAATTGAAGCACTCACTTTTGTTCTTAAAGTAGGAAGTGCTTCGTGTTGAGGTAGTCCTGTTGATCAACATGATAAGCCTAGAGAAAAAGCCTTGAAAAAAAAAGTGGTCTGTATTTAAGTGGTCATTGTTGTATGTAGAACTGATCCATAATCAAGAACAAGAAGACGTGTCATCCAAGTCCATTTAATTGACCCAATATGAGCACTGGCTTTACTTTGAGCAATAGTAAGTGCTTCTTGTTGGGGCAGTGAGACGGACGTGAGCAATGTGATGTGCCTTTTCCCTAGATGAATTGAAATGATAAAAGGGTCTTTTAATGTGTTTCCTTTTGAAAATTCAACATCAGGATTGCTCACACATAAGCACTCACTTGCGTTCTTAAAGCAGTAAGTGCTTCTTGTTGGGGCAATTCTGATGACGTTTGGTCAAAGTTGCAATGCAATGGGCTGCATTTTTATAATCACTTTCTCGGCTATGCTTGTTCCCACTGATATTAATCTTACGAATTGACAAAGTCCATTAATTCAAAGGAGGGACTTCAATTCAACCAATTCTTCCCAATTGGTTGATTTTCATATGCATGTGAGGTCAAGTTGCGTTTCAATGGCTGTATTGTGTAGAGTCATTGTGGCATGTTTAACAACGTTTCCACATAAGGCAGTGATCAACTGTGATTTCCCCCCAGATAGCTGTTCCCATTGATAACGATCTCATGAATTGAATAATTACAGCTGATTCATTGAATGGGGGACTTCAACTCGTCCCTTATGTCGATTCAACCCAGGGACATTCATATGCGTGTATGAGATAAGCCTCAACTGCTGTGAAATTGAAGTAGTCGTCGTTAAGCTCTTAACAATGACAATGATCACGCGAATTGACAATCACTGGCCCATTCATCAAGGGTGGCTGCAAGAGTTTCAATGGCTCTATTTAAAGTGGTCATCCTTGCATGTCGGACATTTCAATCTTTGGGCGCAGGTACTGCTCAGCAGGAGGCATTTGGCAAAGCAGGACTGATCCATGAACAACTGCGTAATGTTGAAGAAAAGGAAGCTCTTCCTCCAAGTCCATTTTTCTTTTTTACCCAACTTGAGCACTGGTTTGAATTTGAACAAAAGTAAGTGCTACTCTTCAGGGTAGTCACAGAGACAGGAGCAACATGAGGTGTGTACATAGAAGGATAATATTACTGTTGATTGTAGTCTTCTGTTTCTCTTTTTTTTTATTTTGGTTGCTTTTCAACACAATGTCTTGACCTCAATGCAGCAGGATTACTCAAACAGAACCACTCACTTGTATTTTGTAAACAGTAAGTGCTTCTCGTTGGGGTAGTTCTGGTGAATTTCAGATGACACTAACCGGTCAAAGTTTGTACCAAATCACCATCTCCATTGCCATTGCAGACTATGCAGTTCCAATAGTTTTTTTTGTATTGGGTTTCCTCAGAGGTGAGATTTTCATTACCTATCACTCTATACAAACTGACACTGCACAACAAATGTACTTACTCTATTTTCTGTAGGACGTGCTTTTTTTGTTGGTGTGTTGTTACTGCATAATCAATGTGGAAAAATGTGGTGACTCAACTTCATGTTTATGTAGTTAGGATGGCATAAATTTCCTGTTTAAAACTTACACATAACAAGCAAGGTTTGAATGTTGTATTGACTGATTCATGAATTAGTGAGCAATGCCCCATAAAAGGCCCAAGTGTCCTTGAAGTCCCTTTCATTGTCTCAACTTGAGTGTTAGCTTGGTTTTTAGCAACAGTAGGCTATGCGCTACTTGTTTGGGCAGTCAGACGGACATGTCTCTCCTGCGTTTAGGAAATATTGCAGGAACTGAACTGGTTGAGATGGCATCTTTAAATCCTCACATGGACAAGACCTTTCATTTTTATGCATGAAAGCATAGTTTGAATTTCAATGGCTAATGGCAATTGACCCAATCAACTCGATGTGCCTGTTACTCTCGATCGATGGAAAGGATCCAGGATCCAGAATTTCATTTTTGTTTGAAAGTTTGTTTTGAAAATTTGAAACGTCAGCAGGACTGCTCAAACCGAAGCACTCTTGTGTTTTTTAAGCAATAAGTGCTTCTTGTTGGGGTCGTTCTGTTGATCGGCATGATAAGCCTGTTTCCCTACATCAATTGAAATTCCAATTCCAAAGTTTCCCTTTCCTTGTTGATGAAAAATTCAAAGGCAGATGGATTAACCAAACCTTAGCACTCACTTTTGTTCTGACATTAGTAAGTGCTTGTAATTCTGGTGACTTTTCATTCAAAGTTTGATCAGAGTTTTTCATTGCAGGTTCTTGACCAAAACCAAGCCAAATATTCTGATTCATTAGCAAGCTTACTCAAACCAAAGCAGTGGTGAGCTTTTACACATGGAATTGCCAGCACATTATTTTCTCACTCAATATTTGTCTGGAACTCAGCCCAAACAATCCTATGACAACCATCATATGGCCTATCATATGGGCTACCTCCAATGGTATGGGCTACTTCTTGTTGGGGTATTCATGGAGACGTTTTGTACAGCGTTGGGTCAAAGTTGAAGGTTTAAAATCCTGATCTTAAATACAGGCTTGCAGACTTACTCCGTTTGCAATAGCTTTTGTCTTTTAGGACATAATTCAGGGGCAACACTTTCTGTCTCCGTTTGCTATTGTGTTAAAGTCTCACTCTGTATTTGTCAAAGAGACAACCTAAACAAATCTGCCGATTGCTAGTGTTGCTGCACATCTTGCTCCTACTCTTAGGAAAAATTGTAGGAACTCAGCAGCTGGTCGAAATGTCATTTTTAATCTCCCACATGGGCATTGGTCAATACTGAAATATGTGAAATATTCTAATTCATCCAAAAACTAGATGGTAGTCAGCAATACATTCCTGAGTACCCATAGACATTTGGTTGCATGAAAGCTGAAGTTGAGTTTCAGTGCCTGTATTTAAAGGTGGTCATTATTGTATGTAGAACTGATCCATAATCAAGAACAAGAAGACGTGTCATCCAAGTCCATTTAATTGACCCAATATGAGCACTGGCTTTACTTTGAGCAATGGTAAGTGCTTCTTGTTGGGGCAGTGAGACGGACGTGAGCAATGTGATGTGCCTGTTTCCCTCGATTAATTGAAATGAAAAATTTTCCTTTCCAAAGTGTCCTTTACTTTTTGAAGTTTTGAAACGTCCCTAACTCAATTGAAATAAGCAAAGTGTCTTCCAAAGTTTCCTTTTCTTTTGTTTAAGTTTTTAAAATTAAACGTCAGTTGGATTGGCCAAACCTTGTGCCTCACTTGTGTTCCAAGATTAGTAAATGCTTCTTGTTGGGGTAATTCTGGTGGTTTTCCATACTACGTTTTGCGTACTACGTTTGATCAGAGTTTAATGCAAGTTCTTGATGGAAACCAAGTCAATTGTGCCGTCCTCTGAAGCGTCTGGTTTTTCGCCAGCTAGACGGCTGGATAGCAACGTTTCAAACAGCCAGACTTTCGTTCCTTTTGATCTGCTTTATTTGAACAATGGTCATCGACCATTACCCTCTTTAGGTCGCTGTAAAAAATAGGACATGTAAAATACATCAAAAATAAAAAATAAACATGTAACACACACACGCGTGCGTGTGTGTGTAATGTTTGTATTTTTTTTTTTTTTAAACTTCATACCCCGAATGGCAAGGTTGAAGAGTGGTTTAGCACATCCGCCACACAGTGCAGATGTCTTGGGTTTTTGGCTCCGGCCTGTATGACATATGCATGTTCCTTGCATGGGTTTACTCCCACCCAAAAAACATTCTGGATCCAAAGATAAGAAGCTGGAATAGGCTCCAGCATATTCATGACACATATGAGGCAAACCGGCTGAAATGATCGATAGACAGAATGCCCTGTGCCTTTTTGTATCATCACTCATCTGTGAACTAAAGGCGCTGAATATTCACACTATGTCTGAATTATAGGTGCTGAATATTCACACTATATGAGCAGTGTACACCACATATTCTTGTCACAAGTATGCACTGATTTGCCATACAGTTTCATAAAATACACTTTCTGCTTCATTAGTACCATTTGAGATGTTTTCATGAGTCACATCCTGTCAGGATGAGCACAGCAACTACAGTATCTGAGGGCGCCAGCTGTCACCCCATTCCAAGTACTGACGTACGCAACGATCTTAGTCAAATTTCATTCAAAAATAAAAGAGCATTTCCCAACATGCAGAATGTGTCCATAAATGTGCGTGTGTCAAGTATGCACATTTTACAGTACTGCTGTCTACCAGCCAGTGCTTGATCTTTTTGATTCTCAACTCACAACACAAAACAAAACAAATACAGTCAAGCAGTGTTATGATCCAGGTTTCCTTTGGTGTTGGTTTTATTTAAATGTTTGTTTTTTGTTTTCATGTTTTCTTGTCCCCCATCTTTGTCATTGTCTCTTGTTTGGTTTCGATAGGATGCACCTTTGCTGGTCAACCTATTCCCTAGTTTCACCCAATCAGATCCCTCCAACCCTTTGGTAGGTGTCCAAGTGTTGTCCCGTCAGTTGACTTTTCTTTAGTTTTCTGCGTTTATTTTCCAATCCTTGTTGGTTCATTGTCCTGGTCACATCTTTTTTTTATTATTATTATTATTACTACTTTTAACTTGTTGTTTTGTGCTTGTTAATCAAGTATTTTTGTTATTCCTGAGTATTTTATTTGTCCTTTTTTTGTTTTTGTTTAATTAAATTGCCTTTTTGGGGTGTGCCCCTCTCTCACCATCTTGCTTTCTAGCAACTATCTGGAGACCTAATGTTTGCAATATGGGGAAAGTACATTGGGGTAACTAAATGTGAATTGGCATAAAATAAAATTAGTTGAGGTGAATGAAAACTGAATGTAAGTCGCCAGAGCAGAGTAAGGAGGCAACTGCAAGACGTGCGCCAGTGTGAAAAGAAAGTGTCACTGGTGAGGCATTACTGTTGCCTAGTTGGAATGAGAACAGGTACTGAGAGACGGTACTCCTTCCTTGTTTTGCAAAGGATAAAATCTGACCAACCTTCCATAATGCAGGTTGGGAACCAACAGAAAAAAAACATTATCTGACAGTACATTTCAATCTGTGCACATACCCAAGAATGCATGAACCTCATCCATCCATCCATCCATCCATCCATCCATCCATCCATCCCTCCCCCCCCCCCCCCCCCCCCCCCCCCCATACAGTTTAGGATATTCTTAGAACATTTTATTAATTGGATGATAGAGGTTTATATGATTTTTTTGGAACAATGGAAGTCTTTTTTTTTTTTTTTACTTTTTCTTTCTAATTGGATGAAGGTTAATTTTTTTTTGAAACGACAAAAGTGAAGACGAAAGCTGACTGAGCAATGGACAAACAAGACCAACAGACGGAGATGAAAGGCGGTCAACAGTACAGATCGAAGGGGGTCTACGGTAGCGACAAGGTAGAAATGATGGACGGGCAAAAAAAAAAAAAAAATGTCCCAATTTTGACCTGTAGTGACATTGTGCTTATTTGCATGATTTTTTTTTAGTGGCCTCTTCAGTATTCTGCCATTCAGCGTGGCATTTTGTAGAATAGAATCCTGGATGCTTATTCCTTCTATGGCTGTCATCTGACAGTTGATATGCAGGCTCAGCAGGACACAGTTTAGGCGACCTTTCTGAAGCTACAAAGATATTTATGTATAACTCATTGTGGGACAGTACATGGCAACAGTCACTTGCTATCACCTTAAAAGCTACAAGAGCTCATTGGCCATGAAGTGCACATTTTTCTTTCCACTTGTGATTATAGGGCTTTAACAATACTGGACAAACGATTACCTCGAAAAATTCCTGTATTAAAAAACTCAGTTGTTTGAGTGCTTTAAGAACCATGATGTAACAAAGTGCTGTACACAAAAGGCAATGATACCGTAATAATAATAGGGTCAATTGATGTGTGCATTGATTGATCAGCCTCACATGCACCTCTACATGTGTGTCCACTTCCGGGTCCGGCCTTCCTGTGTGGAATTTGCAAGTTCTCCCTCGCGCCCGCATGGCGTTTCCCCGCGCACTCCGGTTTCCTCCCGCGATACAAAAACACGATGAGTAAATTGGATAATCGAAATCTTTGGTGTCTAGACTACGGCCCGTGGGTCGTTTGCAGCTCGCAATACATTTTTGAGGGGCCCACGACATGCTAAAACTAAATACCATTTGAAACAGCAGACAAAGCTTAATAAAGGAATGTGTGGCGGGACATGACTTCAATGACAGATGTGTCATTAACTAATTTGCTTGAATTTTCAAGTTGTAAAATTACCTCCTTACTTGCACGTACAGTGGTTATAAAAAGTCTATACATCCTCCCTTACAAATGACTGGTTTTTGTTCATCAAAAATGATTGTTTTAACCTCATTCTGTTTTTTATTTTTAAACACTAAACAAACCAGTAATTTTTAGTAAACTAATTGGCATATGCTTTTTTTTCTTTCTTTCTTTCTTTCAAATGTCTTTTTATTGACTTTGCAAAATCCTAATGACAGAAACCATATAAAAGTAACAGGACGATATAGAAGTAACAGATATTCATGTGTGTTAACAAAAACCTTGTCATGTACTTTAATGAAAATAAATGTCATCAGATTGTTTGAAAGAACAGTCCTGAAAATATTCTTTCTCTAATTTCACCTAAACGGTACAAAATATTAAAAAGTGCAAAAAGAAAAACAGCTTAACAGTTATTGGGGTTAACCTCATGTCATGACCTAACCATCTTTGTTGTACCTGGGTGTGGTGAAACTCATGTTTTCTATTACAAAAGGGATTTTAAATTTAAACTCAGTCACAATTCCATGGCATCAATTTATATGTATAAAGAAATTGCTTATGCAGCTAAGGTAATGGCCTGTGCAAAATGTTCACCTTCAGAGCAAAATGTTTTATAGCTTTTTGATGGATCCAACCACCTGTGACTTTCCCTCTCACTTTGAAGGGGCTCCATTCAGAGTAATTCAAAGGGAACCCATTAACCTGGAAAGCCTAATTGGGCCACTTGAAAATCAATCAGTTTGCCATCTTTCTTCAGACGTTTTTCTTAAACAATGTTTTATGTCCTACTGAATTTACAGACTCATAAAAAAGAAGGCTAATTTGATATAAACATGTTTACAAAAATGAAATCTGACAATGTCCATCGGTGGGCTTTGTTCAGTTCACAAAGTAAGATGGTTCAGAATCCCTGAGGTTGTTTCCTTAAATTGCATTCCATACAACAGTGGGCTGTTTCAAAATGCATTTCCATAAGCCAAGCACTTGTTTGCACCCTTACATGTAAACAGTGGGACAGAAATTGTACTTGTTTGTACCCAGAGAGTCAGTGTACATAATAAAAATGTGGTGTTCATTACGTTAAAAAAAATCCTGACTTGTAGATCAATACAAGTTATTGATATTGTGAGGAAAAATTATGGAACTATTTGTTAAAAAAACAAAACAAAACTGTTTTATAATTTAGATCTTCCAAAGTACACTGAAAAGAAGAAAACAGAATCTTAACTTAAAAATATTGAAGTCATCCATCATAGTCATTGATGTGAAATATTGACTGTGAATGATTACTTCAATATACTGTATTTAAGTTCATGTTTTCTTTTTTCAGTGTAGGCATGGGGCAGTAAGCATAGTCTTTAATCTAAAGAAATTTTGTTCTGGACCCAAGTGTTCAATCAATATCTTTCTTTATTTCTTTGGGTGGGTGCAAGGAATCCTCTCTCACAGTGCTGCCATTGTTATAGGTGCTTCTCTAAAAGTATAAAAAAAAAAGCAACAATTAATTTAATATTTGTGAGTCTTAACGAAAGCACAGCTGAGTACAGGACTCGGAAAAAAAATTAAATGTCTAGTTATACTTCTGAATACCTGACAGAAAGGCGTGCAATACAAATCAGGTGTGTAATAATCAGTGGTGGACCACCAGGGCCAGCAAGGCCTTCTCTGCTGGCCTAACATAACCTAACATCATTATCATAAAGCATCACAAAGTCAACAACAATTCAAAATCATTTTTTCTAAATATAGTAATTATATATCTTTTTTTATTTATAAAATTATTCTCAATATTCTGTTCTTTTCATGTCATATTATATCCATTTGGTTACGCTCCTTCTAGTGTTGTAGTTTTAAGTTGGAGTTTTTAGCCAATTAGAATTCAGCTAACTTGTGTTGCCTGTATGACTGTATGTAATCTACCTCAGCCAGAAGCCAGGGCATTCGCATCAACACTGCGCAGGCTTCTGCACAAGCGCAGATGGATATGTGTGCAGCCCGTATAATTTAATAGACAGATGGAATAGCCTAATGAGTCGTCATACGTTGAACTTGCGTTGAACGTGACGTGTGTGGATGCTCACTGCAGGAAGGCGGTGCAATGCTCAACAAGCAAGTTACACGGTGTTGGGCTTTGCCTGATTGCTTCAGAGGCATAGCTTAGCTATTAGCTAACCTGTCCCGACTTGGCCATATATCTGACTGGGCTAGCAGGGGCATGAGCTAACCCTGACAAATAGTTCTGTTCGGAATGCCTTTTGTTTGCAAAGGATCGGTTTGGTGTTTGGAACTACACTGGATTTGCGAACTTCAATTGTTTAACCAAGGCAGCAACGAGACACCAAAGTACAGCTGGACACACGCGCTACGGTGTTTTTAAAAACTTCTTAGGACACCCACGTGGATATACAGTGTTGTACATCTCAGTTCGAAGGTAAAGAGAGCTCATCAATGCGCTACAGTGCTTTTAAAAAAAAAACCTTTGGAACAGCCAAGTGGATACACTGTACATGTCCGTGTCAAGAGAAAGAGACCTCCATAATGAAAAGGTGAAGAAAATTCAGGAGATATTGAAAAGACTGATCGATTGTGACCGCCGTTTGTTTTGGTAAATGCAAGCCTTTTCTTTATTTATTGTTTCATTTTTAATATGTTTGTGTAATTTCATTTCTTTCATATTCAATTAATAGTAAAGAAATAAAATGATGTTCTTCTTATATTAAACTCCAATTTGGACTTTATCAAATTTCGTGGATATTTATTTATTTATTTATTTTTTAAAGTTTTGGCAGCATCACGTATAATGACAAATTTTAATGGTTGATGCAGGTTTATTGACGTTTCAAAGCTCTGGAAAATAGCCTGTGTAGCCCAGTAATGCGTACGTGTGCGCATGTGGGCTATTTATTCGAGAGACTGACATCACAAGTGTTCGTGTGAAAGTCACAGCCTGCCATTGGTAATAATAATAGGACTAACCTCCATTAAGTCTGCTGTCTATCATATATCATACTGTAATTCCTTTGCATGTGGTCCCTTCTGGAGGTTTCTGATTTTCCCCAAATTGGGGTTTTTGAGTTTTTCCTTCCCCTTCTGGGAGCTTTGACAGGGGATGCTGTTGTGTACCTTACATTGAAAAGATGTCTCTGTATGACCTCTTTTCATTCTGTGAAGCCCTTTGAGACTTCGGTGATTTAGGGCTATATAAATAAAATTTGATTGATAAAATTTGATTGATTGATTGATTAAAGAATTCATTCACTTGTGGCTCTGTCTGATCGCCTCTTTTATTGAAAGAAAAAAAATCAGTTAACAAGCACGTGGTCCTGAGCTGCTGTCACCTGGATAACAAGTGACTCTCAAAAGTCTTCCACAGGTTTCCTCCTGCATGACATTAAAAAAACGTAAGGATACACAAACATTCTTACTGTTGCAAACAACACCAAGATCAGCACTGAAACTTACAAGCGGAAATTACCAGTTGCCATGTTTGTGCCAAATAGCTTGCTTATCGCTTAAGTGACAGTGGAAAATTCACATTAGCATTAGCATCTGGCTTTATCGAACTAACGCTAGGCGGAGGTAAAATATTAAAATATAAAAGATTCACAATGGATGTGGGTCGCCAACTGGGCCATTACCAGACATCCAGCTTTTCTCCCTGTTGTATTACAAACAATCGGTCTTTCTTTTTAAATTTACTATATTTACAATGCTCAGCAGTTTGCACATAGAATCCATGTATTTGACATCATGACTTCATTTTCGTCAGTTTTTTTAACGTCTTCTGCCGTGTATGTCATCACATGAGCCTGAATGTCCAAAATTAAGCACTACAGCACCATTTTATTTTCTTTGATTCTTTGCAGTTCACTTTACTCCCTACAAAGAAGTACAACCGCAGATTTTGATTGGGACATTTTTTTTTCCCTGGATAGTGGAAAAAGATTAAACATGAAGTGTGCTTCTGTGGAATTACAGAAGAGATCTGTTCACAAAATTCAATCATCACCCTAATTATGAATACATTTTTCTTCACAAAAAATAATCAACATAAAGTGTCAGACCTGTTCTCAAAAAGAAATAATTGTAAAGAAATATTTGTCCACAGAAAAATATTAAACATAAAGCATCCTGTTTTGGGATTGCAGTGGAGATCTCTTCACAAAAATAAATCCTTACCTTAATTATTAATGAATATTTGTCCCCCCACCCACAAAAAAAATCAACACAAGTGTCAAACCTGCTCTCAAAAAGAAATAATTATAAATAAATATTTGTTCACAGAAAAATATTCAACAATATTTTAAACAACTTGAATTTAAAATATAAAATATTAAACCGATGACAGCTGTCATATGTTTTTGTCAGTCGCTGCGATGTTTTCTATGCGAATATTTAAACAACGCAGCGTTTAGAGTCATGACCTCAAAAGAGATTCTACTTCAATTTTAAATTGAAAGACAGAGATTTGGAGAGCTTTGTTTTGTTCTTATGACAGTAACATTTGCATGTTCTCAAAGCTGAATGCAGGGGAAACAGCATCAATATCATTTCCATGTCAATATGCATGCTGCAGAAGTGTTAAAATGAGATGAAAACATGAGAGGCTCCAATAAGAGTACTTCGGTGCATGTATAATAGTTTGATGAGAACAAAACATACTTCCGTATAAGGGAATAGAAAAAGAGGTCACACTTTTTTTTTTGCAAGCATTTGTATTTAGCAAAAAAAAAGAAATGAAATCTGACTACTAAGTATAGTTATACTAAGTATAGTCCTCGAACAATGATCAATCAGTATGCCGAGTTTCGGAGAACAGAGCAGCATTGGTAAAAAGATCAGTCAAAACCAAACACGAGCTAATGGTCAGGAATGCAATAATTCAAGACTGTAAAACTATAAGCGCCTAACTTTGCACTGCCTATATTGACTACAAGAAAGCTTATGACTTGATGTCGCACATATGGATAATGGACAACATCAACTAGGGCTGCACGATTTTGTCCAAAATAATAATCACGATTATTTTGGTCAATATTGCAATCACGATTATTAATCACGATTATTCATCATGTTTGGTCAAATATGTCTATTTATTGCACTTTATTTTTAAACAAGCAGTACAGTGATCCCCCGTACTTCGTGGTTAATGGGGGGTGTTAACCCCCCGCGAAGTCTGAAACCCGCCAAGTAGGGTATCAGTTCCTAGATTTCTATGTGCGCCCCAATATGGCCGCAGTAACCATAAACGATCCTTTTTTTGTATTTTTTGCGTATTCTATTTTTCTCCTATTATTTAACATTACATTATCCTTATTAAAATTATTGTATATTCATTAAAGAACTAATATTACTTAGTTTGTTGAGAATTTGTTCTCAGGACTGGTTATCTGCACCGAGACTCCGGTGAAAGAGTACGCAAGTCATCGCGTTGAACTTCACATTTATTTTGGCTCATGTATGGTGTATCATGTAGTATCTGTTGAATAATAAATCAACAACAATGTTAAAGTCAGTCAACTAACATATAAACTTTAATCTATGAATTTACTGTATTTTTAGCCGACATTAGCGGGTTAGCAACAACTAACAACAACTACTAACAACATAGGCAGCAGCGTGCGTTATCAACATAAATGATAATAAACTATAAATATGAGCTTACGTTGTCATTCACTACGTCACCGTAACGAGTCGAATGACGCACAGAGAACGTAAAACAGGAAACGGAAATGCAACGCGACCCGACAAATTGAAAGCATGCATTTCAAAATAAGATAAAAAAAAGTCACGAACTCTAACGCTTGAAGAATTCTTAACATAGTTATTCACTAATATTACTTAGTTATTTGATGAATACAGTACTGTATAATGTACTTTTTTGTTTTTTCATTTTTTTCCCATTTTTGCACATTTTTTAAATTATTTTTTTATTTTGAAATATTTTTATTTTTATCTGAGACCGTGAAGTAGGAGGGATCACTGTATATATAAACAAAGCTTCAAGATTTGATACTAAAAAATAATGATAATAAACTAAAATAAATAAAGTAAATAATAATTATGGCAAAAACTTTGCACACAGCTTTCTTACTTGCTGAGAGCAAATCAATGAAAAATATGAAGCCTACTTAGAATGAAGCACATACTATAACTGACCTGTACCAACACCGAAAACAAAGTTGTTTTTTTCCAAGGGAGAAAAAAAAAAAAAAAAACAGTACAAAAGTAGCAGAATCTTTCGAAGTGAATATGGACAGTCAGAATGTCATTTTTGGTCATTTCAAACGCAATTTATTCCAATGTTTGCCAATTGCTCTCACACTGGTGCTGATGAGAGGCTGCTCCAAATTTTTTAGCACGCAAACATGTGGGAAACATTGTCATCTAAAGGCTCTTAAGGTGGGATTGAAGCCTAATATCTCCGCTACATTGGATTTGCAATTGTTTAACCAAGGCAGCAACGAGACACTGAAGCACCGCTGGACACATGAGCTACGATGCTTAAATAAAACTTCTTGGGACACCCGAGTGGATTTACAGTATTGCACATCTCAGTTCGAAGGTAAAGAGAGCTCCTCAATGTGCAACGCTGCTTTTAAAAAAACTTTTGGGAACACCTGAGTGGATACACTGTACATTTCAGTGCCAAGAGCATGAAGAGGTCAAGAAAAGTCAGGAGATATTGAAAAGACTGATCGATTGTAACTGCCGTTTGTTTTGGTGTGCAAGCCTTTTCTTTATTTATTGTTTCATTTTTAATATGTTTGTGTTATTTTATTTCGTTCATATTCAATAAAGAGTAAACAAATCAAATGATGTTCCTATATTAAACTGTGATTTGTAATTTGGACTTCATAAAATGTTGTCGCTTTACTTTAAAGTACTGAAAAGTATTTTACTGAAAAGTTTTAACAGGATTACGTATAATGAGAAGTTTTAAAGGCTGAGGCAGGTTTATTGACGTTTAAGAGCTCTGGAAATAGCCCGTGTAGCCCAGTAATGCGTACGTGTGCTATTTATTCGAGAGTCTGACATCATAGAAGGCGTACGTGTGAAATTCTTACCCTATGGGTGGCATTGTGTCTCAAGGCTCTGTTGATCATTGAATCATTGACATCAGTCTCAGACACCTGTGATAAATAGATGTGTCCAATTAAGGGAAAAATGCTTTAAAGTTATGTTACACATTATAAATCACGCCACAAATTCCTACTGCTGAAAAGCTTAAGATAGTACTGTCCCTTGCTCAGGGTATGAAAACACTGGATATTTCCTAAAAGTTTATGCATGATCATCGGATTGTGAAAAAAAACAAAATGTTGCTAATTCAGAGCACAGGCGGATTCGTGCAAAAAAAATCAAGACAAGAAAAGGTTTCTGCCAGACAACTTCATCGGCTCAAGAGAAAAGCTGCTAAAAGTCCCAAAAAGCTCAAGGTGTGGGATTCACAAGTAGTTTGCAAGTGTGCTTAAAGCTAATATTTAGCCACTCCTAAAACAATGCTCACAAGCAGAAATGGTCCAGATGGCTGGCGCAGCAGATAGTTGGTAAATCGTCAAAATGGCCCAACAAGGCTGAGAGGACAGCAAGGGGGTGGGGGTGTTATGTATTAGGCTGGAAACATCCTGCAAAGAAATTAAAGCTGAAATAGTCCGAGAACTCTTCATTTCAATAGATGCAAGGCTTTTTAACGTGATTATCAATTAAAGGGCCATGTATTGAGGTAACAAGTCCTTGTGTTTTCATACCGTCGTGTTTTCTGCTTTTAAGTTGTGCTTTTTGTTTAGGCTGAGTTCACAGTTCCCTTGTCATAAAGGATGCCTTTTAGGCTCACTTCACAGTCCACCGCAAAGGCTTTATACCCGGCTGGCGCAGGAGAGCTTGTCGCCGGGTTATTGCTTCGCCACGCTCCAAGCACCCTCGTCATATCTCTAGTTTTCTCATCCTGCGTTCTTCTTCGTCGAGACACTTTGATTTTGTACTTTGTGACTTTGATTTGATACTTTACCTTTCAAGGCTGTTTTTGTTTACACGCCTGGCGTGCACTTTCAGTTAATTAACTCTCATGGACAATCCACTTCCTCGTGTGGTTGGCTGGGGTCCAGAATCCGCTCAGGTTCAGCGGTTATTCATAACAGTCCTTTTTATTCAACAGTTATTTCCATCAATAGCATTTTATTTTATATGATCTTTTAAAGCTACAAATTCAACATGTGAACATTTTGTATTCGTTACAGCCAAATGTCTTGAAATGCTGCTGTGCTTAATAATTTTGAACAGTGGACTGAAGATATTTGTTGCATGTATTTACTATAAAAACACTTAAAAGCAGATGATGTGAAAATTATACTGACAGGAAAATTAGGGAAATTTACTTTGCATAATAATTTGGAATACAGGAGACACTAATTAAGGCACACAAGATCAGTTGAAGCTGGACTCTACCACAACAGACAGGACCCCAGTATGTACCGGAACCTTTTTATCATATTTGGACTGGAGATCAAACAATCAAGATGGGACATAAACAAAGATGGTTGCGGTTCACCAGGCCAAGAACCTGTGAGAGTTCCCAAACTAGCTTGGCAAACTGTAGACAGCCACTTAGCTTGGCATAGTTGTAATGGGAGTAAATATTGTCCTTTGTTTCAGTCTCACTTCTGACACATTTGTAGCTATTGTACAGATTTTGAGCGTGAACTGGGTATAAACACCCTGGAATGGTCGCTTGTCAATCATAAACAACCACATGTTTTTTTGTTTTTGTTTTTTCCCTTTTCATGCTGCAGCAACCTAATTTTTCCAGAAGCAAAGTTATCTTGTATTATCAAACAAAAGACTGCTATACCATTGTCAAATCTCTGACAGGACATGGAGACAGTGTCACAAGGACACAGAATTCTCACTTGGTAGAACTACGCTATTCCCTTGCTGGCTCAATCAGTTGGTGACACATGTAGTTTCCCAGAAAGAGTTTGCTGTCTACATGTTGTCATCTGCTCAAACAAACCCTGAGGGCATTATTGTTGGCAAAAAATACAAAAAAAATGTTGTTGCACACAGACTGACATGATCAGGGAGGGATACAAGGCTGTCACCAAAAGCCAACTGAACATGCACCAATATCCAGTACAGACTCCAGTACAGACTCTACACTGAAAAAAAAAACAGAATAATTTAACAATATTAAGATTAATTTAACAATATAAAGTCGATTTTTTCTATAATTTTCTGTGTAGTGAGAGGACTGACCTAATCATTACTCTCTTAAATAAAAGCCCAAGTATTTGAGTAAGTCCTATATGATGAAAATGCACTAAGGAATTTTTACTCTCCTAAATAAAAGCCCAATTACTTGAGTAAATCTTATATGCAAATGCACTGGCCATTAGGCACATCAGCCAATCCCCTGGAGCCGAGTGTGATTACATTCTTGATTCATTTTGTGAGTCAGTTTGTGACTCCAATATTAACAGTTCTTAAAAACACTTCTATGTGCGAGTTGGACACATCAGTCATCAATGATGAACTGTAGAGAACTGTAGAGAATTATTGTTACATGTATAGCACGAAACCACACAGTGAAATTCTTACTCTGTTCACTTCAGCGAACAGAAGGCAGCAGCCACGGTGGGCGCTATCATGCTAAACAGTTCACCCAAGGTTATAGGCTGTTTTTGGTCTACCCTCGCTTGGGTGATCCAGCTGGGGGTGATCAGCCCCTGGCTTGTGTCCAACATACTAATTTTGCACGTGAGGCCAGTCATTTGATTGAGTTTGGTTTTCATGAACCCTGTACTGAGATTGTTGACACTCGTACCTATGGCAGCCACATAGTTGATAAGAACATAATATACACCAGTGCACTGGAGCAGCCTGTTAATGCAACGTACAGTACCTACATAGCAGCTGCATTGAGAGGGGCAATGTTGCAACCAAAGGCGACGGATGGACAATGAAAATAAGATACAAATCGCTCATTTCCGAACCAATTTTTACCAGGCTACATTCTTGCTAACTTTCCACCATGTGGTAATGATGCATAACATTTTAGAGGGGGGAACAAATCACATGCATACTGATGCACAGTTTATAACAGCAAAATTGCAATGAACCGGCGTCGTTATTTCGGTCCTCGTACGTGTGTACTGTACGTGTTGAGAGTAATGCATTACAAAATAATATAAAGTAATATCTGAAATAGAATTGATGCAATGCATTGAACATTTAGGCCAATCTCTGACAGTGTGGTCACTAAGCCCAAGAGTTTCATTACGCCAGAAAGATTGATTTTCATCAATACAAAACTAACAATACTGAGACAACAATAGAATGCTTCAAGATGGAATTCTAATGAGGAATAGCTAATTTCTGGGTTGACATGATCTATGAGCGTGTAGGGTGGATTTGTTGACATTAGGCCATCTCTAAGTCCTCTCTTGCTACAGTACATGTCCACCTTGTCCAAGAAAAATTGTCATCACTACATACTTCAGTGAAACCTGGAGTGTAAGAACAACAGTGACAATGGGATCATCTGCACCTGCTTATAGAACTGAAATAGATGACTGATGTACAGTGATAGTTGTTTCATGGCCTCACAGCAAGCCTGCAATGTCGTCTCAGTAGGAATTATTTATAAATTCATCTGAGTTTTATTTGGTATTTGCATTCATACAGCGTGGCCACATTTTATATGCTGTCACAGGTCAATGCTAAGACTGACATGAATAGAATTAAATGACTCGGGATGAAACACATTCCGTATATTTCCGTGCCGAGGCAAGAAACACATTCATTATGTGTTACTCTAAATATCAGCTATGATTGATGCAAATACATGATTGTGTTGAGGAACACTTTGTGTCAACAGTGCAAGTGGTACCTAAACGCATACATAATTCATCTACTTCATATATGGTACATGTGTTAAATATTGCATGTGTGGCAATGTTCAAGGAAAGTACCCCCTGTTTTCACAGCTGCTTCTTGCTTAGAGATGCAGGAGGTTTGTCATATGGATCCTCAATGAAATCCTACATCTGCTCCTACCCATGGACACCCGTTACCACAGAGGACCACATCCATAGCCTGGAGCCCTGTTCTGAAATAATAGTGCCCCTGTGATGGAACATTGTGATTTCCAAGGAACTTTGGCAAAGTGGTTCTTACACACACAAGATTCATTTAAAAAAAAGAAAAGTGTTCCATTTTGATATTTATCCTTTTGATGCCTTCTAAAGGCACTGTCAGAAATCATTCACATGATCAGTGATTTCACATTGACAAACATCATTAATTATTCTTAGTTGCTCAAATTCAGTTATTTTAGGCAGAAATTTAATCCAGAAGTGTGTTTGAAACTGAAAAGATTTGCGTGACTTGGAAGCTTATTAATGATAACAGATATCTGACAGAAAATTCTCATTTACTTCTTTTTCTTAGTAAGCAATGTAGAGAATAATTTTGCAATATTTTCAGAGGTTCAAGTGACCATAGATAGAGATTAAAAACATCTAGGGGTTGATTGATCACTTTTTTGGTAGTAGTAGTTCTTGTTGTGTCATTTTTATTTTGTTTATCCATCTTTTGTATATAATTATTTGCAGTGATGGGCAAAGTACATAGATTGTTTACTTGAGTAAAAGTAAAGCTACCCTATGTAAAAAAATGACTTGAGTAAAAGTGCTGAACCAAAATTCTACTTTAGTAAAAATACGGACTGAAATGTACTTCAAACTACAATAAAAAGTAAAAAGTTTTTTTTTTTTTTTTTTTTTTTGCATTTCAAAGATCACGATTTCAAATGGTTTCTTTCTATGCCGTTAAGATAAATAGTCAGTTATGTTCAAGAAGGGGCGGCTCGGTGGAAGAGTTAGCTTCTTCACACATTCCAATAACATGCATGGTGGGGTATTGGACACTCTAAATCAGGGTTCACCAACTTTTTTGAGAGTTAGAGCTAC
Source organism: Hippichthys cyanospilos (assembly GCF_059441005.1). Classification (NCBI taxonomy): domain Eukaryota; kingdom Metazoa; phylum Chordata; class Actinopteri; order Syngnathiformes; family Syngnathidae; genus Hippichthys; species Hippichthys cyanospilos. The sequence continues at coordinate 3,622,918 of NC_142374.1, forward strand.
TTCTTTGGTCCTGACTAATACAATGGGCACTAGTTAAAGTGAAGATACCGATCATGTTAATAATTTCTCACAATAATTAAGGAACAGCCGCAATAAATATGTAAATTAAGTGAAATATGTTATGTACAAGTAATATATGTATAATTGTTTGTAACATTCCAAGAAAATCACACTGTTCTATCACTAGTGAGCTATTTGAAGAGCAGGCCTGCTGGCAACTCATTTGATCCTCATGGGCTACCTGGGGCCCGCGGGCACCACACTGCTGACCCCTACTCTAAATAGTCACACATGAAATCAGGGGTGTCAAACGCTTTTTAGCTTGCTGGCCGTGTAGAGGAAAATCTATTCCCAAGTGGACGGACAAATAAGACATGAAACATCTCAAGTTGTTTAAAAAAAAAAAAAAAAAAAAATCTAATTTTTATACAAAATCATCTCGCCAATCTTGTGTGTGATTGGGTACGTGAATGTTTATTCGTCACTGTGTGCCCTGTGAGTGACTGGCAACCAGTCCAGAGTGTCCCCCGCCTACTGCCCAAAGACTGCTGGATAAGCACCAGCAAGCCAGCGACTTCAGTGAGGCTAAGCGGCTACATGCATAATGCTATAATGCAAGGATGAATGCATGGATGTTCAAGAAGACGTGCCAGACAAGACAGTACTGAACTTCACTATAAAGTTAGCAACATTAGATGCATTTGTTATTTACACATCATACTTCTGTATTCTGGATGAGACCAGGATTATTTTAACTAGGATGAAATCATACTCATACACCCATCTTTTAATATATATATTTTTAAATAGTACCATTCATTCTTTAGTGAAGTTTTACAGCAGTGCTTTTTATTACTCGCAAAGTGGCGTGAGCATAGAGTGGTATATCTATACTGTTACCTTAAACATGTGCATTGTCCATTTAAAGCAAATAAAATTAAGTTGCGCACTGTGAAAATCATCCATCCACCCATTATCTGTAGCCACTTATTCTCACTGGAGTCACTGGCTGGCTGGTGCCTATCCCAATTATCTACGGGCAGTAGGCGGGGAACATGCTGGACTGGTTGCTAGCCAATCGTAGGGCACAGTGATGAACAACCATTCGCGCACCCACTCACACCTGCGAACTATTTAAAGTGTCCAAGACACCTGCCATGCATGTTTTTGGAATGTGGAAATAAGTCAGAGAGAGCCCACACAGGCTCAGGGAGAACATGTAAAATCTGCACAGGTCAGACCGAGTTGGATTTGAACTCAGGACTCTGAACTGTGAGGCGGACATGCTGACCACTCTTACACCCAATTGCCCTGTGCAAACCAAATAACCAAATAAAGACACATACATATGCCAAGGACATAAAAAAAAGTAAAACTGTAAATGAATCAAATTGAAGTACTCAATTCCTTCAAACTCCACACTTTCTTATTTGCACAACAGTGTAATAAACTAAAAAATAAAATGATAATGATCATAAGATAAAATATAATCGAAAAGATTTTCATATTTCTGCCTTTGGGATGCGTGGAAGTTGTCTGCAGTCAACTTTAGTAATGTCCGATATGCATTACATATTTAATCTTAGATTTAGGGAAACTGCATTTCTGTTTGGTTTAACCTGAGTAATCAACTCAGTGATTTCTAGGGTGCTATCTGCAAGTTAAAGGCACCCAGGCACACATAAAGTCAAGCAATGGAATTATGCTGGAAAAATCCCTACAATATTGCTTGGTATAGGCTACCCCTGCTAAATTGTGTTTCTTGCCTTGGTAGACGATAAAATCAATGAGAATAAAGACATTTGTCTAAAAAAAAGTTAGGTAACGACATTAGCGTTATCTTTATTAGCGTAGCTAGCTAATGTTAGCCATATTGCAAACGTATCCAAGCTAGCTAGCGAATAACCAGTTATAACAGTGGCGGTGTTTAGCTAACTTATCTCGTCGTGCCTTCTGAGATTCAACGGAGAGTTCTTAAAGGTAAACACCCCAAGATGTTTTGGCTTCCCATGAACGCGAACAAATCCTTTATGGGTGGCTCTGGGTGGGGGTGGGTGGCTGTTAGCCCTATACTTATTCGGCTTATTTGCCCGTGTCTTATTCGACGCCAGCTTCTAGCATAGGCAACCTACTGCTATCTTCTCTGCTATCCAGGTTATGTGGCGCTGACAGTTGTAGGACGTCCCTGCGTAATTTTAAATTTAGCGGCAGCTAGGCTAATTGGTCCTACACAGTTTAATTTATGCAAAGATGCTGAAAGAAAAGTAACAAGGTCTTTTACTGTATTGCGCATTGTTAAAAAAATAACTAAAGATTTTTTTTAAGTAACAAGGCCTTTGTTAAAATGTACCATGTAAAAAGTACGATATTTGGGTTTTAAATGTAGGGAATAAGTAAAAAGTTGTCAGAAAAACAGTACAAAGTACAGGCAAAATTTACTTATGTGATGTTCATTTAATATTTTCTTCATATCTGGGCCGTTATACATGCTCATGGAACAGAGTTCAAGCGCCGATTACATACAATAAAGTTATGATAATAATGGGCCAAGAGTTAGAGCTTTTTTTCACGTGTCATATTTGAATTGCCTTTTGTAACGGAGTTTTTTTGAATTCCATGTGTTTGGGTGTGATGGTTCAACAGCGCCCTCTTTCTCCAAGCGGTGTGTGTAAATGTCACGGCAGCATGGCTCCTTGGTTGAGTGGTCGTCTCCTAGCTGAGAGGCTGTGGGTTCGATTCCCCGACCATCAAGACCATGTCAAAGTGTCCTTGAGCAAGACACTGAAGTTGCTCCTGATGCTGCATCATCAGTAGGTAAATGACGTTCCATAGCAACCAGGTCTTTGCGCTTCATCACATCGCCTCCCACACAGAACAAATATGTTGGGCTCAAAGCATACCCGCTCAAGATGTTCAAACTCTCCGGTGCTGAGAGCCAGACCCCTTCTTGCCTTGCAAGGACTGGGGTACAGTAAAACATCTCATCTTATGAAGCAGATATAGAATGTGCTTGACCTGGTGGAGCCCACCTTATTTTTATTGAGCTGTTTCTCCCCTCCTTACATATATCAGGCGGCAGAAAACCCCAAAGCCTGCGTTTAGTTGCAGCTGTGAGCGCAGGTGTAGAGGGTCGACTGCTTTTCGCCCAAGGACAAAATGTGTGGGCGCAATTTTCTTTGTGATACCTGTGCCGATTGGACCCTTTTACCCGCTACGGCAGAGGATGCTGCAGGCGACATGCACACCCCACCCTTGACAGTCACCAACAGTGCCCACAATTCGTACATATGGTCACAAGCAGCGATGCACATAAGTGGTGTCCAGGTACGCATGTACAACAGAAATCACTGATGCGTAACATCACATGCTCACTGCGAACCTACCTCATTGCATCTATGACAACCCAGCTTGAGCTCAAGATTTTTTTTCTCTCTGAAAAGTGGCTCCAAGATGTGCCATTAGGCTTGAAGCACACTTAAATGTGGAGCAAAATTTACCGCTCATATCCCCAGCTCATTTTCAGTCATTCTTTATTTGACAAATATGAAAAGAGAATGTGAATGTATTTCGAGATGTTTATAATCCTACACAGAATTTGTAGCATGCGCGCAGGATAAAGGCAAAAATAAACATGGCATAAAAAACGTTTATTCTTCTCTTTCCAAAGCATTATAATCTTGACGGTGATCTTTGTTATAAAACCAAACTTAATAAGACGGTAAGAACAGGTTGTAAATATTCACAAAAATCTCCTTCGTTTCACAAAAAATGCTTTGAATGAATAGCCAGCTGAGTTTTCAGCGATTTTTCTGTACATGGTTATAGATGCTCGTCGAGAGACTTACTGCAAAACTTTGGCTTTTGTCGTCACTGACAGGAGGAAAAACTCCCGCACACATTTATGGCCACGTGTCAATGGCGTTACCTTGCTACAAGCCTTTCAAAACAAGAGTTCAAATAAATCATTTTGAATGAATAGAAAAATATTACCAAAATAATTTGCAAAGTTTTAATCTTTGAAGATGTTTTTGAGTTACGCTGACCGCGTTGAGAACGCCCTCCGAAAGCCCCCTTTGAGGACCGAACCGGACCTCTTTTGACTTGTTCCGGCAAACCCAATGCAGGCACCGTGGACTGCAATCCCCATTTGCCTTTGAGTTTGTTACATGCGGGTCATCATTCCTCCCAGGCACAGGAATTTTAACTGAGGGGAAAATCGATGGGGCCTGTGTAATTTTCTTCCGGAACTGTGGTTAAGAGGATGTCATGTTTCCTGTCTTATTTTGTTCCTTGTGCTTAGGCAGAGTTCTCCTTCCACCACGAGGAGGCGGCGTCACGGGTCACGTACACCTGTGCCTCATTGCGATCATGGTCTTTATGCTGTAAGCTGGCTGGTGCAGGAAAGAGATCGCCGGGTTTTTCCTTTGGCACGCTTCACGCAGCTCAGAAATCTCTCAAGCGGTCCCGCCTCGCGTTCACCTTCCCATCGACTCTCTTGGTTTGTACGTTGCTCGTTTCTGGATTTTCTCGTTGTTTAATTTATTTTGTTACTTGGCCCTAGTCACTCCTGCCGACTCCGCTCCCTCGTCGCTTCCCCGTTCATAATGTCAGCTGAGTGCCTTTTCATTTTACAGCCGTTTAATGTTTGCGATGCCCGCCAAACTATTGAACAGCTTTCTAAAGCAGTAATGTGATGGCTGTGAGTGAGAGAGCTCTGCGGAGGCGTACATCTCACTGTGTGAGGGAATGCATGAGGAAATAAGAACTAATGACATCACAGGCTGATCCTGGCCCTTCAAAAAAACTAGCATTGTGAGTAATAGATGGGCGTACAATAATTAGGAGATCCCTGACACAAAAAAGAAAGGTAAGTAAGGTTTTATTAAACATTTTTCATACACTTTATTTATGTACGTACAATGTCCGCAAATCTTACTTCACAGAATTCACTTATTGCGGGATTTTCAGGTCCCTGTTGACCATTGATCACAAAAATGAGAGAACATTAGAAATGTAATCACAACAAAATGAACATATAATACAACAAAAGCAGCTTTGCAGGGCTAATTAGATAGATATAATTTTTTAAAACACAGATTTGTACATTTCAATAAAGCAATACACCAAATATATTCATATCACGCAAAAAGTAATTAGGTGTGACATTTTGTTACTCATTTTCTGCAATTGTATTTATGAATTATGTCAAACTATATTTTACATTTTTTCATTATGACCAACGTCTGAGACTCAGTCAAAATTAAGTGTATACATACACACTTTTACAAGTCAGTCTGAATTTGTTAGCCGAGCAATGATCCGTGGGGAAAGAACAGCTGGACAAAGTTATCAATAAGATGCTACAAATACTTGACTGACTACTAGATGTGACTGTCCGTGACATCATAGTTCTTTTTTTTTTTGTCTGTGGATTTAGGTTTTAACTTGACTCAAAATGAGCATTAACATTTGTTTGCTTTACCATCTTCTCTTACATTCTTTGTCTGGCGGAAAAAAAACAAAAACATATGCAGTATATATATATATATATATATATATATATATATATATATATATATATATATATATATATATATATATATATATATATATATATATATATAGATATAGATATATATATATATACACACACTATTTTAGGGACGGATATGAAAAGTGATGCGAAAGTAGGCGGCCACATGACATTTACAGCACCAAACCTTACAAACACAAGATCAAGAAGTTGTGATATTGATATTTTCGAAGCAACGTTTCTAAAGAACTTCATAAAGGATGTGTAAATTCTTTGAAAAAATCAAATATTTCATTTTACCAAAGGAATGAATCCATTACTTCCATTAATCAAATTTGTACCTCATGAATGTTTCGGCAAACTGGTAAATAGTTCAATGATCATATGGACAAGCATGACAAAAAAATACTCTTCTTCTTAAGACTATTTTTACAAAATAAGTCTCAATTTTTAACTATGGCGATGGTAAGGATTTTTTACACCTTTTGAAAGTTACAAGACCAAGGGTTAGGATTAGGGTGCCGTGAAGTTGGCTATGCAAGAAAAATGGTTTCAGTCGACAGCAAGTGGCAGTGCAGCAGAAATTGTTCAGCCTTTCAGTCTTCATTCACAAAGCACAATATTTGTGCAAAGATATTTTTTCATTTAACTTTTGGTTGTTGATGTTTATTTTCATAGTTTTCTCGTCATTGGGGGAAAACCTAATTTTACATCATATAAGAGAATTGTCAGCCATATACAGTGGGCCCCCGTGTTACGAACTTAATCCGTTCAGCGGCTAGGCTCATAACGCGAATTGGCTGTATGACGGGCAAACCAAACCTATGTTAATTAGTGATTGCGTGCAACGCGTGCAAAAACCTTAGGTAAAAACGTCACGACTTTATACACATATTAAAAAATAGTAACATAATGTACAGTTAAATTAAATAACATAAATATACAAAGGAATTTACCTTTGGGGCGACGTGACTTGAGCTGGTGGTGGGTGGAGGCGGAGAGGAGCAGAGACGAACCCGCAGAATTTATTTTATTTTTTTCTTTTCTTAAACGAGAACATATCACCGGCGATTTCCTTCTCTTTAATCCATAATAGAAGAAGCCTCTCCATTTTGTTGTTGACCGAAGTTCGTCCCCTGACAAGGAAAGTCTTGCCCTTAGAAGACTTGCTTGCTTTCAAAGCTTCTTTGTTCTTGAGAATTGTACCGATTGTCGAGCGGTTACGGCCATACTCACTAGCAAGGTTAACTATGCGTGCGCCTCCTTCCTATTTTTTTATTATCTCCTGCTTCGTTTCTATTGTCATCATCCTCTTACTTCTTCCTTTATCGCCACTTGCAATTTTAGAAGCCACGTCTAACAGATAAAGTCTGCAAAGTCTTCACAACACACCAACCAGCTCGTGCCATCAAGCTAGATAAGGGCGTTCGGCCAATAGCATATCGGCATTTCTGTGATTGACGTGACGCCGGCCAATAGCATATCCGCATCTCCGTGACTGAGACCGTGACTTTGACTTTAATCGACCAATAGCATATCCGCATTTCCGTAACATGCGAAAAAAGGTGTTTTTGTTGATCCAGCAAAGCGAAAACAATTGTGCGGACACACTGACCGGCATGTTGGATGGTTCGTAAGACGAAAGGTTTGAGCGTAAGAGAGAAAAAACCACGTCGTAAGATGAAAAATACGTAAAACAGGGAGTTCGTAAACCGGGGGCCCACTGTATCTGTATATTCATGAAGCATCCAGTCGAGTTGGTGGTGTATGTGTGTCAGGAACATGAATTGTGCCATCATTTGATTGAGATTCTTTTACATCTTTTAGCAGGTACATGTCAATGGAACTGACATCCAAACAATTAGATGCTGATCTGACAAAATTCTCTGCTTTGCTGCCATTGACCACCTTTGTCTCTTGATGACCATTTCCATTATATTTTCTGTTTACATCTGTAGCACTACCTACAATAGCTCTATTAGCTTCCTCATTTGCTCCACCAATATTGGACAAGGACGTGTGTGGGTCACGGACCATACTGCAACCGGCTGGAATGGCCGACAATCTCCTCTGCTTTTCCTCTTGCTGCTTGCATTGGTAAAGCCCACGAAAAGCTGAGCGGAACTTCTGAGACATAGCATTGTATATCACAGGGTTGATTGCACTGTTGGAATAAATGCATGTTCGACAAAATAATAGGAACCAGGCATCCAAATAGGGTGTGGACACAAAAGAATTGATCAAAACTAATGTTCGATAAGGCATCCACAGTAGAGCAAATAGGATCACCACTACAGCTAGCATCTTTGTCACCTGTTGAAAGAAAGAAGAGGAAAAAATAAGAACAAAACCAAGAAGGGCAGGCTGTTCTCCAGAGATGATTGATCACCAACCATAAAGTGCCTGAAGCTTAAAAAAAAATAAAATAAAATCTGATTTTATTGCAATTACACTTCTTCACAAGACAAAAACAAATCCACCCCACTTTTTGAGAAGCACTGCTATAGGGGCAACATGGCTCGGTGGTAGAGTGGTCATCTTCAGAGGTGCGGGTTCAATCCACCGACCATCGTGACCATGTCAAAGTGTCCTTGAGCAAGTCTCTGAAATCTCAGTTGCGACTGATGTTGTGTTATCAGTAGGTAAATAAGTAGTCAGCTTTAAACGTTTTTAGTACAGTTAGTACAAACGTTCTGTTTAAGTGAATGTAAAATGTTTACCTTTTTAAAAAAAGCAACATTGATGAATCACTTACAGGTCATAGACAAAATCAAGTTTCACAACATACAAGACATTCTGGTTCAGATTCCACAAGTTGAAAATCATTGAACTTCATGTCAAATGGCTGTGTGTGTGCCTGTGAGTGTGCATCATCTTTTGGCTCCCCCTCCCAATACGACCCACTGCCACACAGTGACCATGGTAACAGCTCAGACATTTCTGAACATCATAGAGCCAAGGGGAGGATGAAGTCAGTCTGTAAGCCTCCAGTGATTAGTGTTATCAGCCTCTAATAATACCACGCACCTTTAACCTCCTACCCACCGTTGCCTCAGTGCTCTAGTTGTCATATTTTGATGGAAAAGCCTTCGCACTACCTTTGCTGCGACCATGACCATGTTTATGCCTCCTTTCATGCAGTTGTCAGTTTTTGTAACACAAAGAAAAAAACTGTTAGACCAAGCTGCCCGCTTTTCTCTATTTTCATTGAGAGGAGGTACTGTATGTCGTGTGTTTTGAGATGAGTCTTAAGTCCAAGATGTATGACAAGACAGCTGCAGCTTACTCAGCAGGTAGATAACAGGAAAAAAAATGTATGCAAAACAAATGTGTTAATTTGCAAGTAGAAGGGAAAGGTTTCTAATTATTTTGTGATGAGCAGACCAACACTGGATAATTTGAATATGGAAATGAATGACGTGGCAGCAAGCTACTGGGGTCTAATATAACAAAAAGATAAGGGAATTTCCACTCCAAGATTAAGAAAAAAAATGCTCTGCCCACTGAATCAAAAAGTTAAATATACTGTATTTAGCTCACTGCACTGTCAAAATGCTGCAAGTAACAATGACTCCATATCTTCTTCTTCAAGATGTGCATCAGAAGATCATAGCCCAGGGGACTCAAATAAGATTAAAACTGTTTGGAAATCTGACAACACACAGTTTTAATCTCCATTCATAAAAGCGCATTTCTTCAGTGTGCAAAAGTTTATCAATATCCAATCAGATTATGTTGGCCTATCATATGATGTATGAAAGAGTATGAAGTGGCTGTTGAAGAACTGAGAGGGGAAAATCAGCAGCAGCATTAAGTACGCGTCTTTGTAAATCCAAAATCACATTATGTGAATCTTCTGCTCTTAGATGGAGGCCCTTGACTATAAGAGATTGTGATCTTTTAAAAGTCAGACCTCAGGCACAGTGCTCAAACAGGGACAAACACAGTGACTCCGGGTGAGGGTATGACAGTCATTTGCTTGAGAAGGTAAAGCTCTCAAAGCATAATGTTCTGGATTAGAGATGACTGTGTTGTTTATTAAACTGCTTTTCACTTCTAGCCATCTGACAGAGGTCAATTTCAAACAGTTACACATGAACACTGTTAAGGAAAGAACCCTCCCCAATAATCGCTGTAATTATTTGTAACTGGCATGAAAACGGGTTTGGAATTCAACTTTGCTAACGCTTGCCTGTGTTGTTTTTTTCACAAGGAAATTTAGAACAAATGTAAACAAATCGGTACAGCCGAACGTTCTTTAACTGTGTTATTTTTTCGTTGCAACAAGAACAAACTTTAAAATTGTTGGCAAATATTTGGGACTCATTTGGCAACCGTTTGCGACATTGAACAAATCCGGATGACCCCCTGACATGCACACTCGTGGGCCTCTACACACCAAGCCGATGTCAAAAGTCGCAAACTCATTGTGCGCTGTTTGCTTGGGGTGGCACACAGGTGCTCAAGGCCCGGGGGCCATATCCGGCCTGCCACATCATTATATGGGACCGGCAAAATGCTAATTATGGCTTCGAGGTTCTGACTTTAATATCAAATTTGGAAGTTGTCTTTAACTTCTAAAAGGTTTTGGGGTTTTGGCGCCCATGCATGCGCGGAGCAAATAGAACAACCCCCGCCTCGGTGCGCATACCGCTTTAAAACAATCACATGACCAATGCCTGAACTGCGTCAACACGGCAAAAACGCGCTAAACTGTATTCATAAGGAAGTGCGTTTGTCAACACGACGCAACTGAAACGATCCAAATCTCACGGTTGCTTGTGAATGTCTTTGTGGATTATGGAGCACCTCCGGGGGAAACGAAAGTTGTCTGCCGTGTGGGACCAATTTGAGCATATCTCGAAGATTATGCTATTAATCTTAATATATTAAACCTTGTTGTTTTGTTCCATTCTAGTTCAACTTATTTTGAAGGTAACTCTGACTTTACTATTCACTTTATTTTACTGTAGATGAAATGTCGCATTTGTTTGCGGGTGCTCAAACAACCGGGCCTTGTTTGGACCATCATCACAGCTCTCTGCAACCATATCTGGCATGTTATTTAGCTTTTTTTGTTTGTTTGTTTTTGGAAATTGTTTTTTTTTTTTTTAATTTAAATTTTTTTTTGTAAATGATTTTTGTGGATGATCCGTGGCAGCACTTAGACAATAAAGTGGGAAGACTTGGAAGAAGTGAACCTGCAAATGCATTATTTGAAGTGCGGCAATACTTAGGAAAGAGGAATAATGGACTCAAAATCCTTTGGTTGAGTGGACCCCCGTGTTACAGCATCCCTGGTTTATGTTTTTTTCATGTTGCAATGTGGAATACTGAGTTTTTTTTGTCCCCTCTTTATGGTATTTTCCCGGTTTTGCGACAAAAACAACCGTCATGACCGTTATTTTCTGTTGCAGTCCCTGCAACGCGTCACTACAATGCTGTTCTGCTATTGGTCGGCGTCTCCTCACGGAGATGGTGGACTGCAATTGGTCGGCCTCACGGAACGGTAAAGCTTTGTTCTATCGTGGTGGTTACATAACCATATTTATAGTGCATTTTACTGCTTAATTTAAACTTGAATGGGTTAGCCATGGATCCCAAGATTGCTAGTGATGTTAAAGAGAGCTGTAAGAAGATGATTTATATGGAGATGAAGCTGGAGATAATCAAGAAATACGAAGCTACCCTTACTGGGGAATATGGGCATTACAAGCGCCGCTCAAAGGTAAATAAATTCTTTCTATATGTTTTATTTATGATGTTTTCTGATTGTATACATGTATACATGTACTGTTAAACTAAATCAGTTCCAAAACATCATTATTTCGGTTGTGGCCCATGCAGCCCGGTACCAGTTGATCCACGGACTGGTACTGGGATGTGGACTGGTGGTTGGGGACCACTGGGTTACACTTTTTTTTTTTAATATTAAGGAGGAACCGGCTTCTTCAGCTTACTAGAGCTTTGCTAAACATAAAAGATCAAATAAAATAAAACAAAATATCAACTATAGCAACAGCCCTAAAATGTTTGAGAACCCCAAGAAGCCAGATCATAATCAGGAACAATAAACAGTTAAAGAATAAATAGGGGTCAAACCAATGACAAATGCAGAAGCAGATGACAATGTCCTAGTGTGGCTCAGACCTGTTTCCTGGTGGACAGTGCACTTCTCAAGCGACGTGGCCGACCGTTCTTTCCAAGTTTTGTGACCTCTCGACAGCTTTGGCGCAGTGTGGTGGCACTGGTTTCGGGTTGGTTTGGCATAGGTCTGAAAAACACATGAACTTGTTCATATTCCAAACTGTCCAATATTATTCCATCGTCTATATTTATTTACATCTGAATGCTTAGAAATTGGAAATGTGGAGTAATTCGCAAGATAATATTTCAACTGTTATTATAATATTCTGTAAGTCAGCAACATAGAACACGATTTTATTAGGATGCTGTCCTACATAAAAATAATTTTAAAAAAAACACACCATGTGTAAAGATGTTACTGTACCAGTACTGTCAGAAAAGCAAGCAAGCACATCTATCCATTTATAAACAGCACTGAAAGACGCTCACTTAGTCACATAAAAAAACACACTTGTAGATACAGTAGGCTACAGAATACAAGGGTGCAGGGTGAGCAGTGCCTCATTTGCATAACACAGAAAAGCCCTCGCAAAAATTAATAATTTCAACCAATGTGATTTGGATTGCTTAATGTGGTTGAATCCTTCATCATTCAAGTCATTTGATCAAAGAATTTAAGTAACTTTCTATGATGGCATTTGGGAAGTGTTTAAAATGGTGAATTAAATACATAATGTGCCTACCACAATAGCTGAACGACATTGTAAAAAAACAAACAAAAAAAGAAACTGTAATTACCCGAGGTAGAGAATCCGTGCTATCAGTCCGTAGAGCACGATAGCAAGAAGTAATGGCACAACATAGAAAATAGCAAAGTCGATGAGGTAGATGGGTAAGTAGAGCTCCCTCTTCACCTTGTACCCACACTGAATATGTCCATCCAGGCTCACCTGACACATTTAGTGGAGGAATACAGTAGACTGAACATTAGAATGGTCATTTGCATTTTGCATCAGCACACTGAAAATACTGCTTTCAAAACAGCATTTGAGATCCACTTGTTGAGCAAGCTTTCGTGCAAAAGAGGACCTCTTTAACATCTCATGCCTCGTAAAGGTTACCTCTATTGATTGGAGGACTGCTAAGTATGTTCAAGATGGAACACATTTTCAAAATATAATATAACCTGACTGCTCTATTGTTTTGCAGTGTTTCAAGTACAAACACTTGTCCTTTTTGCGTTTCATATTCCAAATCATTCTAAAGGTTGCCTCCGGTTGCTTGTCAATATATTGGCTACTTTTGTTGTAAAATACATTACTCTTACCTGAATATCCACAAGGAAGAACCATAATATGCAGTAAATACAGGTGAAGATCCAAACCCCTGCAATTATCCTCTTGGCCCTGGACACTGTGCACACAGTCTGGGCCTTCATTGGGTGGCAGATAGCAATGTACCTGCACATGCGAACAAAAAATTGCAATACAAACATTATGACCGACTCTTTGACAATGATATACAGGGAGGTGTGAATCTCTTGCTGTGTTTAAAAAAAAAAAAAAAAAAAAACATTAAAAAACTACAATGCTGCAAAGATAAATCAAAAAATTATAAACGGACAATTTGCCAAAATATGTAATTCTTCATTCATTCTTAATTTGTTATTAATCGCAGCTTTTAGTTCTTTTTTTGGGGTATACTGTATAATTCATTTGTACATTTACTGGATAACATCATATTTCTTTTATGTTTTTTATTCATAGAGAACAAGGGGGAGATTTATGAACTTCTTCCCACTTCTTTTCAACATACAACTTGCGTTTAACTAATACAGTATATATACCTTTTCCTCTGATTTTGTTTATTTTGATGGATTTTGTGTTTATATGTTCAATAGAATCAATCTAGCAATCAGTCAATCAATCAATCATAAGGCGCACCGTATACACAATTCTAACACTTTAGTACGCAAATCACTTGTGACCCTTGTTTAGCATCTAGTTTTCCTCTCCCTTAGTTGTTCTGCAGATTATTGCTTAAATCGTTGACATTATGAAGAAACATTTTTGAATATGAATCCAATCAAAATCTTATATAATTTAAATTTTTCAAAGTATGAACATTTTGCCCTAAGAACATCTTTTTACATCTGAAATTACTGTGTTTTTTTTCAGTGAGATTTATGGAATGATGCTTTATGAACTCGAATGACATTCAGTTCACGTACAGCTGTGCATTTTCAAAAGTTAATAGCTTCAATTTCTTGACCTCTTTATGTGCTGGAGGTCATTTGAGTTTGAAGATGTTTCTAAATTTTTGAAAGTAGTTTTACAAAGACAAACAAACGTTGATACTGATTTTCATTTGATTCATGTGCATATTTTACGAATGTGGGATGAAGCCAGAGTACTTGGGGGTCAATTTCGACCCGATTTGGGCCAATCATTTATAAACATCTAACAAAAAGCATTAAAAAAAAACAAAAAAACCAGAAGGCTAAAGATTACCTTAGAATGTCAAAAAAAGGTAGCGGTTCAAAGCGGCACCATTTGTTCATTCGTAGGTGCTTGCAAATGTATTCAATGGCAAAGTTTGATTGTTTGACCCTTGAAACCCAGGGATTCAAGAAAACCCATGCTCGCTCCAGACTGACACTTCCACACTTCAGTACTGTGCCGATCATCTACGACGCCATCTTGGTCAAATTCACGTTGAATGATTATTAAGACAGGGTAGGACTCAACCAATGAAAGCAAATGAACAACAAACGCAACTGAAGAATTTACATTTGAAAAAATACTGACACATAGTAGAGACTGCCAAAAACAGAGGAAAAATGTTTGAGATGATTGGCCATCCTCACCTTTCCACAGTGAATGCGGTGATGGAGCAGGATGACACATTGATGCCCAAGTACTGCAGGTAGGTGATTCCCAAGCAGCCGGCATGTCCAAACACCCAGGTTCCCATGAGACTGTCTGCAATGTTAGGAAGTCCCGCTGCTACTAGTACAGTTAGGTCAGCTATGGCCAGGCTAACCAGGTAACAATTTGTTGGCGTTCTCATGTATCGGGTGGTCAGGACAACAAGGACCACCATTATATTCCCCACAATGCCAACACCACACACAAGCAGGACCAAGAAGGCCGAAACGGTCTTGTACTCGAGGGACTGGGAAATTGCAATGCTGGGACTGAGGGAAATGTTGGTTGGGGTGTCAACTTTGGAGCTCACATTGACAGTCATGTCTAATTGAAAAGCTGCACTGTTTTTTTTGTTTGTTTGCTTTTTTTTACCAAGGGTGAGATAATAAAGCATACAATCATTTAACTAAAAAAAAAAAAGTTTGGGGACATTGTGCTTTCCCTGCATTTAGAGCTGACTCATCTCATGCCATTTGATTTCAAATTAATGGAATGCCATTCATTACTTAAAAAACAAAAAAATTGCTACTGTTTTTTTAGTCTGTAATTGATTTGATCGTCAGGTCTTTGTTTTAAACGAAAGTAAATATAAACACAAAAGTTAACTAATATAACACTAAAGGTGATTGTCTCTCAATTTCTGAAAAGTCCCAGGCCCCCAATCAGTCACCTAGAAAAGGAATAAAACAGAGAAAAGACAATAAAGGGATCAATTTGTATGAACTATGTATCCTTCCTAAAATACTTAGCCGTAGTACATCACCAGAGCGAATTCTTGCGTCAATGGAATTGATCATTCTAATTGTGTTGGTTGATTAAACATGATCAAAAGGAAAAATACACTTGCGGGGGTGTCAAGCTTAGTTTTGTCGCAGCAGACCACATCACAGTTATGGTTTCCTTTGAAGGACCATTAGGACTGTGAACATGCATAATTGTATTGTATTATTACATGGCAAGTTGATGGATAACTACATTTGAAATCAGAGGCCTGTAAAATTTTGAAACAACTAGGTTGTTTTTTCCAACTACAGTGTAGTTTAACATAAGGTGTAGTTACAACATCTTCATCACAGCTTTTTTAAAAAATGGCAATGGGTATAGAAATGGTAGCAATAAGATGAAATGGCATCCCAGCAGTTCATTACATACCTATCTATACATTCATACAATTTCTTCTCAATTAACCATCTAGAATGTTCTAGTGAAAAATATTGATATGTGCTACATACAGTATGTGTGTTACTATAGATTACAGTACACTGATTCCTATTGATTGTGGCCGTTTGGTGATGATTTTCACTTCTTTCGCCCGTTTTTGGCAGTGGTTCTCAAAGTGATAATTTGGGTTATGAATTATATATATATATATATATATATATATATATATATATATATATATATATATATATATATATATATATATATATATATATATATATAATAGTACTTTGTCCAGACTTATTAAATAAAGTGTGAAAATACATCCCTGGCATCTTTCTTCTTCAATCTTTTAAAAGTAATAACACTAATATATTTTCAACTTTATGGGGGGTTTTCCCCCCGCAAATATTTACAATGGGGTTCCTTGGAAAATTTGCTTTCTAAAAAGGATCGCTGACACCAAAATGTTGGAGAATTCCCAGTCTATGGAATTTACAGTCCCGGTGGTATATCTTGGTGGAAATGAAAGTAGTATTTTTTTTTAACTAATTTTCCAAGTATCCTAGACTTTTAAACACGTGATATATGCGTTTTACATTTTATTTTTTTCCTAAAAAAAAAAAACTACAAAAAAAAAAGAATCGGTAGTGAAAGGGTTAAGAGGGATGGGTGACTAAAAATTGCTAGCTATATCTTGTATCTCAGTTTTGTGAGATACAAATGTGAAGACAATTTGCAAGAATCTTGACGTTAATGCAGATGTTTTGCGTTTGGGGGCCACATAAAATGATGTCTTAGGCCCGGATGCCCCCCAGGTCTAGAGTTAGACTCCTGAGCATTAAAGCAATGCCATAACATCTGTTTTTTAGAAAAGAGCAGAAGGAAAAGAGCCAATTTTTTGGCTTGTAAGGACACTTGTACAAGAGGGCTGCATTCACACTGCTTAAAATGTCAGAAGCTTGAGGACTTGTGAGTGAGGTAAAGTGTGATTGCTGACTTTGAGGTCAATTTCATTCATTAAACCTTTAGAAACCTGGGTATATTTTGAGGTTGTCTTCTTCGTGATAAAATATTAAAACATAATGACCGGCGTACAACACTGAAAGTGAAAAAGGCACACGATGCTCTCCTGCCGCAACTAGGCAAAGCATAAGTACATATTGGACTTTCTCTCATGAGGACTGCCACGAATAAATTGAGGTGGACATGAAATGAAAAAGTAATTTAGTTACACTCGGCCATTAATCAAAATGTATCAAACTCATGTCAGAGCACACACACAAAAAAAATAAAATAAGAGACCTTCTGCTTCTACTTGAAATAATGTTTCCAAGGCACCCCATTTGCATTCTGATATAAATTGCGACTGACGCATTTTGTTCCATAGTTATTTAGACTTCCATTATCTCAGGGACGAAGCATATACCGGTGGACCAAGGGAACACACTGGACTGAATACCCGTCATTCACAGGGCTGAAAAAAAGAATCTTAAAAAAATTCACATAAATTACCAGAGTCCACACACACATTAATGTTTTCCCATGAAGCTTTTTTTTTTGCTTCTGTTTTACCCCCCTCATTTGCACTTCACAATTCATTTTGCCAAAATGATTTGTCTAAAGTTTTGCTGTAAGTAATTGAGAAGCTCCTTAGAATCTTGTATAATCAGTTAATCTCTGCCCTTTCAAATAACTACATCACAAAAAAGACATCTAATTTAACAAAATGGGTGATATTTTATTGCAAATTAAGAATGTGGCATGAAAACTATCCCAACCTCCCTTGTCAAATGTCTTATTTAGTTTTTTAGTTTTGTGTTTTAGTTTGTCTCTTCGGCGAAACTGGTTCAAGGATGCCATTGTGGATTTGTGATACCCTTTGAGACTTTTGTGATTAAGAACTGAAATATAAATAAATTGGAGTTGACCCAATAATGGGAGATCTTTCATTCTGATTCTTGCCACATGCTTGTACAAATATTGACAAAAGAATGAAATAGTTTGACATGAAGCTGTGTTTCAGGACAAAAAGGATTGTTATTATATGTGAGAAATGACTTGAGACCGCATTGATCGGTGTGGCCGTGAAAGTAAATGCTTGTCTGTCTCTCACTAGTCTGGCGGACAACAGAATTGAACTCAACACCACCAGAAATTGTTAGGAAAAGCTACGGTGCATATTACGAGTGAGGAACGTTTCTCCGAATGTGTCACCAATTGATTTGGACAATAAAATTCTATACTGTATGTATCTATGCATACTACATGCATAATACTGGAATTCAATTAATCAATCAATTATAATTTGAAAAACAGATGTTATACAGACAAAAACGTTTAAAGGTTCCAGTAGGTTATTTCATATCACAAGGTAAATATATTAATCCTCATTTTCTTTCTTATTTGTCTCAATAGATTCCTGTTTTGTGTGTCAAAGCCTTTTTAAATGTAAAATGGAATGAATGTGTCAATTTGACGTAATACTATTTCACATATGTTCGTCCTAAACTTAATTGGTGTAAAAAAAAATAATTTAAAGTTACTCACCTTAAGTCTCCCTGCAAAGTGTTACTGTATCTTCATCCTGAATCCTTATCAACAGTTTCTTTCGTTACATGATCAAAAGTCTTACCATTTCCCCATGTGTGACAGGTTGCAGCGAAGAAATTCAATGTGACACTATATGTAGTCTACCTGCTGTAATTCTCCTTCGCAAGATAAGTCACCCGTCACCACTCAGTACAACTTGGGAAGCAGAGTGTTTGACTTCAAAATAAAAGCGTATACCTTCAAAGTAAGTTAGAGACAGCGTGTGGTTGACTTGCAATCTTTACAATGCACGTTTCTCACAGTATATACAACTGACTCATTAATTGATAACTCACTCCTGTTGCAGTTATTCATTCTTTATCAAACAAAATAGTATTTTATAACGATAGGGTCGGTGACATATGTAAGAACGATTAAAATCGGTGATTGGCATTTTGTATTAGATTGTTCCAAATTTACCTGATGGGCCTACAGTTTTTTTTAGTCATTTAGTTGCAGGGCGGAACTTTATACATGCGAGTGAGTGCGTTAGCTTGGTACACCATCGACTATGTAGGCCAAACTCACCAAAGACTCAAAGAACATAAATCAAAGAACATACTTTTGGTACCTTGAAACACGTTGTATTCGCGCTCAGTTCTTCTGCACAGTGTCAATTGTGTAAAATGAACGAATGAATAAGTAAATAAATAAATAAATTGAAGTGTTCATATAGGCAGAAACCTACCAATGAATTGGAGAGTAGAAAACTTTTGTTTTGCAGATCAGTGAGAGAACGTAAATTTTCTGTTTGTGTTGATGTCCTATTAGGTAAATTTTGGTTCGACAAAAGCAGACAGAAAGGATATTCTTCCACTGCTGATTGTGCCATCGCTGTGATTTTAGCAAAAGAACCGTCATTCAGTGCTGGACTAAAAAAAAACAAGTATGCCGTAACATTGAAAATGAAATCGGTGCAGGGTCAATTCACAGAAAACATATGATGACACTGACTTGTGAATGAATAAACACACACGATTTGTATTTAATAATCAAACATTTCCGAGAATCCCCGATGAAGAACCTCGTTGTAACAGTTGGAAATGCGAATGCTGACCCCAAGCGGACAACAACAATACCTGCACCCTAAAACTGAAATACTGTACTGATCCAGAAATTGAGAGAATTACTGCTACTACAACTACTGCTTTACTTAAGTAAATCCAAAACAAACTATAAATGTATCGAAGTACAAAAGTTAAAACTATATTGTTACTGTCAAACTTATCAAATACATAGTTATTAACTTCCATTGGGCTGGTAGTAAGGGAAATCCTAGCTCTGCAAGCTAAATTGAAAGGGTTCTAGCCCCAGCATGAGTACATGGACAGCTTTGCATCTGCCAAAGTAGTTGATACCTGAAAAAAAAATACAGCCTGGTTTTCTTCATATTTTAGGGAGAGTATTTTTTTTATTCTTACTTTTTTTAAATACTGGAATATTTTGTTTTTTTAGGCTGGAGTCAGATACTATGCTTTTGCCACGAATCATTCTTGCAGAAGACAATCGCAAAAAACAAAAATTATATGTATGTATGTATATATATCGTTCAAATGATGGTATGGATGGAGAATATCTTGTTTGAAATAAAATATTTTCCATAAAAAGGTAAAAAACAAAACAAAAAATCAACAAAAACAAAAATAAAAAATACTCAGGCAAGTACAGATGGAAAAAAGTAGGGGGATTATAAAAGTAATTCTTCATACTTCTCTTGTTGTCCACTACCACAGTCTTTTAAAGCATTTTTGTAGTCACTTTGGGCCCCCTTTTTTTAAGACAGCCCCTGTGCCTTCCAAATAAAACATTTGTGCAACTCACACCTCTTCATTTCAGTGTCAGTCCAAGTGTGTTGGCTCGTTTGGGGCACCTGTTATATGGAAGCGAAATGTATGAAAGACCAAAAGAGTAAAACTTCAATAAGGTAATATTTGGTTTAACATTGTCGTTCTTCATAAAATGACTTTTGTTTCTCAGCTAACATTTTTTCTAAATTTAAAAATAAAATGTTTACAAAGTGATTGTCCACCATGTCAGTTCATCACTGGGCTTAGTCCTTCAGTCAAACTAATTGGATCTTTACTCATCTGCCAAAATACTCACCCACAAGATACTGTGTTCAATAACCTGATCCACCAGATGAAAGGATAGACTTTCTCCTTTCTGTCCTTTTCCATCCTTTTATAACTATAATCAGCTGTAGAAAAGGGTAGAATTACAAAATTCAGCCATTTCCCCAAAATGGACTTTCGAACTTTGTGGATCTGATATTTTAAATAGGGCATTGTTGTCATCGATTTGTGATTGGGCATTAGTAAAGTAGCTCCCACACTAGTCAACAGTGTTGGGAGTAATGCAGTATATAGTAATGTAATTACTGTAATGCATTACTTTTTTCTGTGACGCAGTAGTGGGATATATTACACACAAAAATATTTTATTAGGTACAAATGAGAGGATCGCAAAACATTTTTAACCTGAAAGTCTTGTTTCCCACCAAATTCACCATAAACATCACAAGATCGGAGAAGAAATGTCCAGGGTAAAATAATTACTTCCTGTTATTGGTATCTACTACAGCTAAGATGCGAGCGGCAGCAGCAGACAACATAAGTAATAAATAATGCATTACAGTACGGTTTTGAAGTAACACTGCTAGCCAATTACAGTTGATAAGAATCCGATACTTCCATCCATCCCATCCTTTTTCTAGAGCCGATTATCTTCACAAGGACCATAGGCTTGCTGGTGACTTCGGGCAGTAGGCGGGGGCCACCCTGAACTGGTTGCCAGCCAATTGCAGGGCACACAGAGATAAACAAGCATTCACACACCCAATCACACCTAAAGACAATTTTGTGTGTCAAATACACCTGCCATGCATGTTTTTGGCATGTGGTAGCCAGAGTGCCCAGGAAGAAGCCAAGTGGGCTTGGGGAGAACATGCAAACTCCACACAAGAAGGCTGGAGTCAGCTGGATTCAAACCCGGATCCCTTGACTGTGAGGCGGACGAGCTAACCCAGACATGGGCATACTACGGCCCGCGGGCCATATACGGCCCACTGCTCCACTAAGCAACCTCCGATACTTCCCTTCTTGAAAAAAGTATACTTGTTTTTGGCAGTGAATGGGGAAAGAGTGGTCACCAGCATGAGCATTTGTTTCCGTTCATGCTTGACTGTTATGTGAACTTCCACCTCATGAAAAGCACCACTCCTTTCACTTGGTCTTCTATCCCTCCATGTAGTTTGAGTGACCATCTCTAACTTTACGCATTGAAACCATGGTTGGACTAAGCTCAGGTGGGGGCCTATACATACATATATATATACATACATTTATATATATATATATATATATATATATATATATATATATATATATATATATATATATATATATATATATATATATATATATATATATATATACACACATACACACACATATATGTGTGGTGTGTGTTAATTTCATTTTATAATAAATTGTGAAAGTATTCAGTACTCTTCAATAAAGCAATCAATTCTATCAGATTAATATATTTTTAAAGATGTAATAATTTTGAGATGTGTCAAAATGCATTGTGTCTACAACTGCTTGCATACAAGACGATGAAGCCAGCAAAGCTAAATCAGCATTTAATACTATAATGCTTGGCAAATTAGCTTTCTAAAAGGGGTCCCTGACTCCAAACAGTTTGAAAACCCCTGACAGTCAATTGCCTTGGTCACCTTATAGATCACTTGCCCACCGAATACAAAGACACTGTCCTAGGCACTGTCAAGACAATCTCACATGGGTCTAACTATTCTCTGATTAGGGTCTACTACTGTATATATCAGGGGTCGACAACATGGTGCCTGTGGACACCGTGATTTTCTATAAATTTTACAAACAATTATACATGTATTACATGTTCATTATATATTAGACTCGATTTACGTATTTACTACAGTTGTTCCTGAATTATTGTGAAAAATGGTGAACCTGATCAGATTCTTCACGTAAACTGGTAGCCCTTCGTATTACTCAGTACCAAAGAAGTAGCTCTCATTTTCAAAAAGGTTAGGGACCCCTGGTAATATCAACTATATACAGGAAATGAAAGAAATCGCAATGACATGCCATGCATAATACTCGCGGTCTTGTTGGTAGTTATATTATTAGTTATGCAATGTATATATTAATCAAGTAATAAAGGATTGCGTAGCAAGTCCATCGTTCAGTTTTTGTTTTTGGAGAGGCGTGGGGGGGCTCTTTGGTCCTTGGTCTTCTTGGTCTCGAAACGACTGTAGAGCTTTTCTCCTCTCAGTTTATTATTTTCCCTTTTCAGTTGTTCAATTTCCAATTTTGTCTGTTTTAGAACGTCTTTGTGACAGTTAACATCCGCCCCAAGCTGCTCGACTGTCGAGGTTAACTTGTCAATGCGCCGTAATGTTGAACCTGTTTCCATCATAAGCTCAATAGCTGAAATCCTCTGGGACGTCTCTTGTAGATAAGGGGTTGGTGACGAAAAATCGGCGCTACCGCTGGAAATCCGGTCACTGTTGTCTTTTGAGTCCCCTTTGTATCGTTTGGAGACCGACTTCCGGGTTGTGTTGTTACTTTGGAATTTAGAGGGGTCCATCGCGCACTCGGGAGATTCACTAAGTTCAAAATCGAATAAATTCATTTCTGTAGAGTTTTCGGCGTCACTCACTTTGACGTTTACCGGCGTTCTCTTCTTTCCCATAGAATCCCTAGCCAGCTTGTACTCAACTTTCAAACGATTATCACCTCGGCTCTTCGAATTCCCTTTTTCCATTTTGACGTTTTACAATAACCAAATATTGAAGCAATGGTCACTTCGTTACTGGTAAAGACAATAAAATTTTTAGCATGTTCTGGTTGTCTAACCACCAAACGACATTGAGTGATTAACGGAGAATAGACTGGATTTCAAATATCACATATCTGACAAGCGTAACCCCACCCTCCAGTCAGCAAGTCTCCCTGGCGCGGCGTTTTTGCGTTTCCCAGTCGTGTCTTTATGACGTCAGCTAACGGCAACCCTCGCTGTGTCGAGTGGGGTGTCTTATTTTCTCATCCTATCGGTTAAATTATATCGTGTATGAGTAATTATAGACTTCAAACGCCTATACCAGTGCGGAAGGATAGTTCTTAACGCAACGGTGACGCGTTTGAGAAGTTCCGGCTGGCAAGGTGAAAGCGAGATTTTCTTCATAGTTAGCATAGAGGCTTATAGCTTACCACCGAAGCAGGCGCTCATTGTTAGTGAATTGTTGATAAATGTATAGGTGCACTGATGTTGCACAAGTAATTATGGGCCGAATTACAGAACCTAAAGCTAACCATATTTTGCGATAATGTTCAGAAAATTGTTGATTGTCGTTCGATTTTGACCACTATGCTTCCATCGCACTGTGGGCCTTGTTACCGACTAGCACGAGCAGGCTATTAGCGTGCTTACCAGTCAATGACCCAGCAGTGAATTATGTAGTGTAGTCGGCACCGTTATCCAAAACTGTACGCACGAGTAAGTGACTATCTAGGGTACATTTAGATTTCTGATACCCTAAACCTTTATAACCAACTATCAATTTGGCCTGTGTGCTAATGCTATGGGAAGGCTTTACTTGAAATGTTGAACGCGCCTTTCGTTGACTTTGCACATTTCAATTTGACATGCAAGTATTGACTTTTGTTCAAACTTAATAACTTGAGACAGATTCTTAAGCTATGTCACACAGCTTTGTCACATTCGTTGTTTTTAGCTGTCTGTAAAGTATCATTACAGACAACAAATGAAAATAGCTGCAAGGCATCAACAACCATGCGTTTTCCTCTTCCCTGTTCACTGACTTTGGATTTAGAAGAGATTCATTGAAGTGTCCTATAGCAGCATACTTTGCTTTCTAAATGCAGGATCCTGCCTTTTTATGCTGTTACCTTATGTTTGATTTGTGCTTTTTCGTTTAGAGTAAAATCTTCTCAAATGGATACACCTGAAAGTCCTCCCCAGTCACTGCAATCTCCTTTGGAGGAAAAGGACCTGTCTGACAGTGAACTGCTGGATTCTCCTGATGAGGAGGATAGGGTCATCTCAGACAGCGAGCTACTCTATGAAGAAAATGGAGAATTGGTGGATGAGGATGAAGAGGAAGATACAGTTGAAATCGGAGAAGGTCTAGCATCACAGGCAATGGCAGGGGAGGAGGATGAGGTTGTACCTGACTTTATTTCTGAACCAGAGGACGACGAACCTGTAGGAGAAACTGGCGGACTGGGACAAGAAAACGAGGCAATTTTGTTGATGGAAGGGGATGATGATGGTGATGATGACGACGACGACGACGATGATTATAAAGATGATGGGGATGGACAACTGAGGGGTGAATTGGATGGAGTGGATGAGGTAGAAGGTGTAGCTGATCAAGTACTTGATCCTCCTCAGTCCCCAGAATCAGACCCAGAACAAGACAAGAACTTTGTCATGAAGGAAAACAAAGAAGATTTGTCCTTGGCATATGGAGACTACAGAAGGGATGGGGCAAATCTTGGTGCTGATGAAGAGGAGGAGGAGAACGAGGAGGAAGAAGAGGAAGAAAGAGTGAAAAGCATTGCAGGAGGGCAATATATGTTGTGTGCTCGAGAAGGGAGAGCAGCTGTGTCAAGAGGGATTAAGGAAGACTCGCCGTCCGTTTCCAGGGAGCTGGATGAACATGAGCTGGATTATGATGAGGAGGTCCCAGAAGAGCCCAACATCACCACACACGAGGATGAAGAAGAAGAGGACCCAAAACTAACATTGGAAGAGGAGGTGAGCAAAGACGCGACTGTAAAGAAGCGAGAGAAGAAACCAATCCTACCCCCATCCCCCAAAGACGGGGAGTCCAGAAAGACAGATGACTCCAAAGTCCGCAGAGATTCCTTCAAAGACAAGAGGAAAGAAGATGATGATGGCGAGATTGATGAAGGAGAGATTGATGTAAGTGGTCATGGTTTGTCTGATAAATACTTGGGGCTTGACTACATGGAAGGAGTAAAAATACAGCGGGTAGTAAAGTTTCTGCTATAAAAGCATTCCCTTTTTATATGGAGGTCCCTGTTGGCATTGTTTGTTGAATGTGTCAATTTTTTTCAGAATTAAAAAGTTTGAAGTGTTATAAACTTAAATTCTTTGTCCAATATACATGTGTTATTTTTCTTTATCTTGTGCAGGATGATGATTTGGAGGAGGGGGAGGTTAAAGATCCCTCAGATAGAAAGATTAGACCACGTCCTATCTGCAGATTCTTCATCAAAGGTGAGTAATATTTAAGGCTGGAAAAAAACTTGGCTTTGAAAACAGGTTCACTGAAAATCAAAACCTTGAGGCTCCGGCTGCTATGTGTTGAAAAAGAAAAGTTTGTGTTCCAAAATTGTGAATGGGAATGAACGCTACAGAGGGTTTTACTAAATATATTTCTTACACTTTTCTTTTTCTTTTTTCTTTTTTTTTAATGCACGGCCAACGTACGCGTTGCGTGACGCTGCTTCGCTGCTTCACAGTTCTTAACTTTTTGCGGGGGGCAGGGGTTTTGGTCCCCATTAAATTACTGTATTGATGTTAACTCTACAAAAGACGATCTTGGTTAATCCCATATTGCAAACAAGGAACATTGTAAATATCATAATTTACTGTCAAACCTGAAGCGTGATCCTGGCTCTTTCTCTATTGCCAAATATGAATCACTCTTGACACTAACCTAAATCTTTACGAGAAACTTTTAACAATTTTAGTTGTTTCTCTAGGGAATTGTACTTGGGGTATGAACTGTCGGTTTATCCACCCTGGTGTCAACGACAAAGGTAACTACTCCCTCATCACTAAGCCAGACCTTTTCTCACCCAATGGAGCACAGCCTGGAGGACCATTGCCCCTTATACCCAACAACTCCTGGGTAAGTCTTTTGGTGTAGTAAATGTATTTGTGATTTTTGTTTGTTTGTTTGTTTGTTTTTGTTTGTTTGTTTTTTTCGCTTTAAGCGTTAACAGTTAACAGTTCATAGCAGGGGTGCCCAATGTGTCGATCCCAGTTTATCGAGGCGGTAGTGTTAATTCAATTTAATATAACTTTATTTATACCCTAAGGCATTGGTGTCAAACTTCAGTCCTCGTGGGCCATATCATTTCCAGTTTTCTTTCCTCAACACACCTGATTCAAATGATTATGAGCAAGCCCTGCGGGAGCATGATAATGATCTTTATCTTTTGATTCAGGTGTGTGTGTGTGAGAGAGAAGGTTCGAAAACATGCAGGATAATGGCCCTGTGTCCTAAGGGAAACCACATAGCATCACACTATATGGGGGAGACAAAAGTCAGACAAAAAAAATAACGTCAATCGAGAAAGCCAAAAAAAACAAAAACAAAACATGTTTATATACATCAGCAGCTGCTCACTCTGGGAGCTGAGATTATCACGCAAACTGTGTTTGCGGCCATGCTTCCGGGAGTAGCTTCAAAATAAAAGCGTATCAAGGCTGTTGGTGCCATATATTACTTGTTAAGGTACTGTTGAAGTAGATTGACCAGCAGTGCATTTCCGTGTGTATTTCATTACACTTCTGATCCAACACGTTAAAAAAAACCTTGTCCTATCCCTTTTAGTTACCTCAACCCAAAAAAAGTTTATCCAATCTCCAGGGATTAACATCACCAACACCCAACAGCTAATAAATGTAAGCTTATGTATGAGACAAAAAAAAAATAAAATTTTTGTCATTAAAAACCTTGAAAAAAGAAACAAACTTGTTTCAATGTTGTCAATATATTAAAATTTAGGAAAGTGATGACATTTTAAACACTTAAAAAGCTCGCAAAAATGACCCTTTGTTTAAAAAAAAAAATAGAATGGCCAGTGAGTATTTGTTTTTGTTTTTTGTAAAGAAGTCTACTCTGATGACAGCCATCACCAGGAGCCAGAATATTTTCAATTTGTTGAATTTATAGAGTAAATTACATTGTGGAGGGAAAACATGTTTTTTTTTTCTTGCCATGACATTTTGTGTGGTGCCAGCAATTCTTTTATGCGAGTTAATGCCAAAAGCAAGAGAGAACGCAACAAGAGAGACGAAATACACCTCGCTCCCCCTTCATTGAGTAGTCTCCATTGTCCGCCATTGTTGTTTTGGTTTTTCTTACCTGATTATGCCTTTGTGAGTGCAAAATTGTGTTTGTCGGTTGTATGTTACGTGCAAGTGTCATCTACTCTCCCATCAAAAGACCAATACAGGTCAGATAGGAGATAAAAAATCTGAATTTGGTCACTTCGGGCTACAGTGTAAACCTAGCCTTAAACTTGGTTTATGCTTAACACATCCGTGCGAGCCAGATTTTCCGCAACACGTATCTTGCGGAATTTCTTTACTGCGCAGAAAACATGGCCGATGAACTATTATTGCCTATGAAAATTCACCGGTACAAACACCTTTATGATTCGGCTAAAAAGGACTATCATAACCTAAACACTGTAATCAACTCCTGGTAAGCATGCACACTGGATAGAGATGAGGGGGCCTGCTAAAAAAGCTTGGAAGAATTTAGATCAGGAGAATCTACTATGATTCTCTACCCCTGTTATACAGTAGGTTTTTTTTGTATGCTGTAGGATGCTATTTACTGCCACCGATAGTATGGAAGAATATCAGTTGACTGCAGAGGCATGCTGCACCGATTACAAAGTGGTGCAAAACACTTGCCAGCGAGATTCCACGCAAATGGCAAAATGCCCACCGCCTCAGGTGGATGTTTCTTTAAAATTCCACCAATGCAGTGTAGATTACTGTGTGTAAAGTGGTGGGGCACATCCAGCATAGTATTGTAATGTACATTTGCGTTTGTTTTGACTAAAATTGACTTCCGCTTTCACAACACCGTATAATCACTAATGAGCAAAATTTGTTGTCCTCCAGGCTGCACCGGCTGTAGAGGAGCTCCCTCCTCCTCCACCTCCTGTTGAACCGCCTGTGGAAAGTGCGTGGGAGAGGGGACTAAGGCATGCTAAAGAGGTAACTTTCCCAGGTGTCGAAATGGAATAAATCACATACATGGTTTTGAAGGGCAGTGCCAGTTTTGTATTGTTTACAAACTCAGGCTAGGCAACTAGAAACTAACAGATTTTTGTTTTTTAGTAATTAAAATGAGAAAAGTGGGTGGTACTGGTAACAGCGTGATTAACACAATTAAAGCTCACCATGCCAAACAATATTGACCAAACCAATATTGACCATTCACAGAACAATGTTGACTTATTTTACAGACAACACAGACGTTCTCATTAGTCTGTTGCCATTAATTATTTGTTCTGCAACAATTTTTATTCTTTAATTTGACAGACCTGTCCATTATTTTTAATATCCTTATTTTTGTTATGAGATCGACACTGGAGGCTGTCTTAAAACATTAATGTTCATCATTTGGAACATTACACATCTTGTCCTTTTGATGTAGTTATTTAAATCTAAGTTAAAAACATTTAGAAAATCATTGTATTGTCTTTTCTTTTAAAGGGGAAATTAAGTCAAAAGCTTTCAACGTGGCCCCTTAAAAGTCTATAAACACAAAGTTTTGATTTATATTGCATATGTGAAATAAATTAACCAGCAAAATCCATTTGATCTCAGGGCAGCCATTTTACCACTTGCTGTTGTGTAAAAATGACATTTGCTGCTAACGTGATTGGTAGTTAGTCAATCCCTAAGTAATTGCGCTGATTTTCCATCAACACTGATGAATGTTAACTTCTTTTATAAGAATAAATTAATTCAGAAGTGAGTAGACCATTTGGAAAGAACACACTCCATAACATCTTCAAACTTGATGTCGGGCATTTCTCCTTTTGGAAGCTCCAACATGCACTTAGACATGACTATTTTCATGTTTTAAACTGTTTACTTTTGTGTTCTATAGATGTTGAAGAAGGCCACCATCCGAAAGGAGCAAGAGCCAGATTTTGAGGAGAAACGTTTCAATGTGACCATTGGAGAAGATGAGAGAGAATTTGACAAGGAGAACGACTTCTTCAGGGAACGCAGCTACCGCATTATCAGAGAGTATGATATACTACACCTATTGCTTACTTGAAATGAGTTCCTTACATATCCCTATTTTAAATGTTCCGAGAGGTGTTCAGAGATTGAGACTTGAATAAACTCTGCATTAGTGCTGGGTGATATGGAAAACAACTGTCACGATATTGTATTTTTTTTTTTATATCACAATAACATTATACCACAAAATATTTTCATTTTTCTTCAGTTACTATCTCAAAAACATATTCCGCACACTATGACTGCTTAAGTGCTTCCAGTCTCCTCGTGTTATTTTGAATTGACATTAAACAGATCTGTATCAAATGAGAAATGCATCCAGTAGTTCTGTTACTGCTATATAAAATTATCAAAATGTGAACAAAAGAAGCAGAGTAGTAAACATAATTTGCAAAAATAAAGATAATTTCAATAAGAATCATGAAAAAATTGTGTTTCTCTGTCCGCCCCTTTTCATTACTTAGTTCCTAAAAGATTGGCTTATTCACTTCCGTTTAGGCTCTGATTACAGGCTTAGGAACAAAACCGGAACATTTTAACAGGTAGTAGTTGCCAGGCAAATCTTGTTGCTAAACTGGCTGTTGCGGCGTCTCGCCCCATCCTTGCCGACTACCCAGTTGCAGGCCCTGTTAGCAGTCCAGAAAAACCTCAAATGATCCTGCTCCTGTCTGTTGAGATGAAGATGCAACTTCTTTTATTTTAGACGCTGCTTATTTTTCCTTCTCTCTCTCTTGCCATCAAGCGTGTGTGTGTTAATGCAAAGCCACATTGTCGCAAATCGGACAAGCCGACGTAGCCCCATTAACAAACACATAGGCATTGTCGCAAAATAAATCCACGACGTAAATGTTATTTTTGCAAAATTCCTTTACTGTTAAAGTGTGAAAAATTACAATAGAGATGTGAGGAAACCAATGGCTCATTAAACATTTTTTTATCGTCATGGCTTTATATGCTACCCACGCTGAGCCTGACTCTGAGCAGCCGCTGTTGTGGGACTTCCCGTGGCAATAAATTGACGACTACTCTTTGGAGTAAGAGTGCTTTGTGATTTGTAGGACTTGTAATGACAGACTTGTTTGTTGTTCATTTTACAGTTTTGGTTTAAAGATAAATATGACATTTCTATCCTATATATGTGTGTCATTGGGATGTAATGACAGTAACAATAAGCTCATGGTTCTGCGTTGGCTTGTGTGAATGGTATTGGTTATGAAAATGACACAAAATACTTTTGATCTCAAGCAAGTTTATCCAATTATGTTTTTTTTTTCTTAAAAAGCTCTTTTTAAACTTGATAAGAAAATCCTAGAATACAAACAATTTCTTGATTAACACTTGATTTTCTCTTTCAGAGAAATGGACATCAGGGAGCCAATATATGGGTGAGTATAGACTATTGGTTGAAAGTTTCCTTTATTACCCCAGCTGTTAATTAATCTAATTATTGGTTTAGTCCTGCAACAAAGGCTAAGTTTACACTGCAACCTGATGTGACCCAATTCAGATTTTTTTGCCCTAAATACGACCTGTATTTGAATTTCTAATGGAAGTGGAAATGACACAAATCCATTTTTTTTTCTGATGCAATTGAGGCCACTTGGCTATGTTGTCCCTAAACCGATCCATATCCAATCTTTTGTCATGCGGCCTCAATTTGAACGGCCAGGACGTCCGACTCGCATGTAACAAACAAGTGACAAACGTCACAATTCCTCGCTGAAAAGGCGCAACTGAGCACATTGGAAAAACACAGGTCACTTTTATTTGGAAATGTGAACGATCGCACAAAAAAAAATGTAAGCCCTGCAATGTGAACCTAGCCATAATGTCCAGGGGTACTCAGCAGCAACAGCAAACCTATAACTCATATGTAAAAATATTAATAATTTTGTTGAATCTTTTACATTTCTGATATGCAATTGCAGTGATCAGTATGCTGATCCATACTATGACTATGAAATGGAGGCTCTATGGCGAGGTGGCCAGTATGAAAACTTCCGAGTGCAGTATACAGAAGCTCCCCTTCCCTACCACTATAATGTAAGTATCCTCTAGTCGTGTAACAATGTGCATTTTTACCCTGCTACTTCACGCTTCATCGTTTGCGCCCTTTGTACTCCCCCCCCCCCCCCCCCCCCCCCCATTAAAAAAAAGAAAAAGGCTATATTGCAGAAAGACACTTTGTATGCTGGGAAATGGCAAAGGTTTATCTGAGTTTTGTGGAGAATGCTCTCACATTCATAAGCTTGCACTGACAAGTTGCCTCTGGCCTTGTAGTTTATTTTTCAGCACATTAAGTTCAAGAGTGACATCAACAAGAAAAGCTAATTCCATGAGCCCTTTAGGATCACTTAGCACAGGAAGAGACACCCCATCCTTCTCCATGAAGACTTTCACTTCTGCTCAACTAAGAAAAATGCCTTCGACATGTTTCCCATACAAACCTTTTCCATGGAAAACCAGCATTCTCAATGGCATGACACAGCTGGTGAAATATCTTGAGTGGTGGTCTGACCATTCATTGGAATTACTGTACTATGAGTGACTCCTCTGTCGTTTGTCATCAACACAACAGACGTAGCACTTGCAATATGAATAGAAATAATGATGGGCTAGTGCAGAAGATTTTGATTCGGCTGGGAGGAAAGTGAGGTTCTCAATGATAGTTCATAGACACAGACGACATTCATAGACACAGACGACAGTGCAAGTGAAAGAAAGCGGGCTAGAGAGTGGTAGAGAGGGGCCAGAAGCAAGCAAACCTAACCAATTTCCCAGCCCATCCTTGTTCCTTGTCTCCATCGGATTCAATTAAGAGTGCACTGATTAGACAACGCGGAAAGATATTCCATTTGACTTGTTTATTAATTGTGGCCTTTTGGCATATACTGTACACACACAATCATAACATGGATGGTGTGCAAGTTCAGGATTTATGGCTAAAAGAACTCAAGCTGCACCCCGAGGAAAAGAAAAAACAACTGCTTCTAGCACATTCAACGTTACACAGGCAAGGCGTTCACTGAATGCTCACAATGTACGTACACACATACATACACATATGTATGTTTGTGGGGGTGAGAACATGTAAACTCCTCACAGACCCTGAACAAAACCCTGCTTAGTCTCCAATAGAAATGCTCCACAGTTGAGTAATCCTCATTAGATAAACATTCAATAATGACCTTTACAAGCTGTTTTTGCCCCAAGACCTCAGATGACTATCTCAGGCTGTATTAATATTGCATATGGTTGTTTAAAAGATCTAAAATAATATAACATTTGCTCTCATTTTGTCACTGTTCCAGGAGCGTGTCAGAGAACGGGACCCTAGAGAGAGGCACAGAGATCGAGAGCGGGAGAGAGATCACCGCGAGCGGGAGCGCCGGCAGAGGGAGCGAGAGCGGGAAAGAGAGCGGGAGAAAGAGCGAATGAGGCGAAAAGAAGAGTGGGAGAGGGACAGGATAAAGCGAGATGAGAAGGAGAGACCCAAGATGCGTCCACCGCGAGACATGCGGGAGAAGAAAGACGATAACAAACTAAAACCACAGTCACCTTTAATTCTCCCACCCAAGTAAGTAAGATTTCAACATGAGTAAAGTAGTCACGAGTAATTGTGACTTGGACTGTATTTGACTGAAGTCCCGTTTTTTGAGAAAATTTGATCTTGACCAAAATGAAAAGACCCGCGATGTCAGTTGAGATTGAAAAAAATCTGGATTTAACTTGAGATTTGAGAAAATTTCAAAGACTTGATTTGGTTTAATTATAAATTTAAATGATCGTAGCCAAATTTACATGGAGACTTTTTCGTCATTTAACCACCTCTTTCCGATCTGCATTTATGTGACTTATCATGTTAGAAAATTACTTTTTAGATAGAGCATTACAAAAACATCATGACCAAGATTCTAAAGTAATTTCTTTGATCAATAGTCAACGTCTCTAAAGTTAATAGCCAATCAGAATTTCCACCAAGTCATTTATTTATTATATCGATCTAACTTCCTTCTTTACTTAGCTTTGCTGTTTTTACCACTTTGATTATCTTTAAAGATTTAGCGACCTGGTTGCCCTCTGGATTACCTTTCTACCTCTCTTCAGATTACCTCTCTTTCAATGGCAGTGACACAAATTATCCGTTTTGATATTGACAGCCCAACAGTTGCCATTAGTACATACTTGTTTAATGTTGTTGCAATCTGCTCAGTAATAGGGAAGAATTTTGAGAACCGGAAAAAAAAATTGTACGCATTATTTTTCATTACAAATTTTGTCAAAAACCTGTCTCGTTCTCGTGAACTTAATCTTATGAGACATATCGAGACCTGGGATTTTTGTTTCTGAAGTCACAAAAAAAACCGCAAAGGCTTGTCTCACATTTGCCAAAAGCATCTTGATGATCCTCATAACTTTAGGGGAAACAGTGTAACAGTGAAATTGTCAAGGACTGTTTTGCTTCCTCGGGAACTTGCTGTAGTCGACGATTTAATTTTTTTTTTTAAGTCATTCTGCTGTTATCCTGAAGATCCTGAAGGGGAATGTCCAGTCATCGGTTTCTGCCCTCAACCTTGAGTGCTCTTAGAATATGCTGCAGGATAATGTTTCGAAGCACACAATAATAAATCAATCTCAGAATGGCTCAAAAGGAACGAAGTCAAGGTTTTGCAGTGGCCAAGTCAAAGCCCAGATTGAAGTCACATGCTGGGCTATGACCTTAAATGGGTAGTTTATCCTTGAAAATCCTCTAATATTGCAGAGTTTAACATTTTTGCAAACAGTGGTCCAAAAGTCCTCCACAGCGGTGTGAAAGACTCATCACCAATTATTTATAAACGTTTGATTTCAGTTACTGCTGCAAAAGGTGGCACAACTTTAGGTTCAGGGGGCAATTACCTTTTCACATAAGGTAATATAGGGTTGTGCCTCCTCGCTCGTTAAAGAAAATCATCGTTCAGAAACTGCGTTTTATATATCATTGGGTTGGCTATGTGTTATTAATAGTAGTTTGGTTGTGTGAGACTTTTGCAAGCGATAAATACACTGAAATCAGGAAGGAAGCGAATAACCGTTTCACTGCACAGTCCATCCATCTATTTTGTAGAGCTGCTCACACTGTACAGTATTAAGTTATGTTTATGCAGAAATAGTGCTATGGTATCCACTTACAAGACTGTTCGATTATGCACTAAATTAGCCTCTTTTTTGCGAGAGATTAACTCTTTTCATAATTCTGCTTAATTTGTATTTGAATTACATATCCCATCTGGTATACCAGAGCTAATACATTTTGTTGTAAAAAGATATATTTTTTAATACAATAAAAAATGACCTTGAAAAATAATTGCAAATTAAATCTCAATCACACTTTATTTTCCAAAATCGGTCTGCTTAAGTCAATTTTTTTTTTTTTAGTTTTAGTTTTTATATATATTTTGGTTCTTTAGAACGAAAAGTAATTGTCTGAATATACAGTGTTAAAGCATGCAACAAGACCAGCCTCACTCAATGACTTTAAAAAGTATTTGTGGCCCCTTAAACATTGATTTTGAGTACTAGTTGTAGTGGAAGGTTGATCAATCACAACGCTACATTTTCACACAAGCGTGAAGCAGTTTGCTTTAGCCTTTATAATCAACTTCCTCTGAAGTCCTCACTTCAGGCTGCCTATTTTATAATGCTTTTTCCTGAATCCACATAAAGTAATTTCATTAATGACTAGCTTTGAAAACATCATTGTTTACTTAACTTTATCGTTTAATTGATTTATTTACACTTGTTTGATTTTTATGAGCCCCGAGTAAATGAAACGCTTGATCAAATTTGCAGGTGCTGTATTATAACTCGAGTTTCTATTTTAGTTCTAGTATCCTGGTGTGTTGAGTCATCTATTTGCTCTTGCATCACACTTGTGGAATTTATCACTTACCACAAGTCATTTACGAGTATGGAAAGACAATTTGCTTGCGCATCTGCGCTGGATGAGATTATTACCAACTTGACAACCCTTGTCAAATTTACTTTTCAATTCTTCCTGTTTGGTGCTAATTTTAAATGGTCAGGTTTTGTTGCACTCAACCAAAACAAGCAAAAAAAAAAAAAATGCTTATCATTTGCATCTTAGTGATTAAAGCTTTTAAAGCGCCGGTGGGGAAATCCCTACTACAATTTCACTTCCTCTTTCAATATTTGGATTCATACTAAAATTAAACTCTTACATTACTCAAACATACGTGCAAAGCCCCCTGTTATTTGATGACTATCATTAATCTTTCACATAATAATACTTAAAAATTTAGATGGTATGGACTTGATGGCCTTGTTGGTTAATTACAATTCTAAGTCACTATTAAGTACACTATTCTAATAATCTAAATATAATCACTATTTTGATCCATTGCATGGCTGATGGTGTGAAACATTCAAACTTTGGACAAGCCATTTGTCCATTTATTATGGAAGTGGTTTTGTTTTCAATTTGGTGATTGTCTGGAACTTATCCTGGCAATGACAGCGCATGGCACCCTACAAAGAAACATCACTGTTATTGGGAGGAATCCCCGTACTTCCAAATGTGGTTTTAAAGAGACCCCAGAAGCAACCATTACATCGTCTAGTGAACATTCATTTTTAACACTTTAAAATGCTCAATTTATTTGCACGTGAACTGAACATGCAGCAGTTGTTTTAAAAAAAGATGAAACTGACAAATTTGTAACTTGGAGGTTTTGCCCCAAATTCATTTGGGTTTATTTAATTTAGCTAAACAATTTCCACATTTACCATCTTGTGTTTGATTTTGGTGTTAATAATTATTCCTTCATAAAAAGTAAATACAAAACAAGTAGATCGTTTTTGTAATAGACTGCAGCACTTTAAAAATCAATTCTCAGACATCCTTTTATACTAACTTGTTTTTTGTATGTCTTCCGATTTTTCAGCCGACCAATGGAGCCTCCCTTAAAGAAAGAGCTCGTGCCATCAATGAGACAACCGGATGAGTGGAAGGACCCTTGGCGTCGGTCAAAATCGCCCAGGAGAAGATCCGGTCTGGGATCCCCACCCAGAGGTCGCCGGAGAAATCGTCATTCAGCTTCATCTGTTTCTCCATCAAACTCTTCCCGGTATGAACTGCCACAAGTCAGCATATACATGTTATAAAGATAAAAGTCTTACGTGCTCAATAGCTTTTGATTTTATTTATTTGTTTTTCTAATTTGCATCCACCTTTCATCTTTAACGTAGCATTATTACACTGTTTGTCTGCAGGTCTTCGTCTCGCTCTTCGTCCTATACAGGCTCTGGGTCTTCTCGTTCCCGCAGCCGCTCAAGCTCATTCAGCTCCTATACCAGCCACTCCTCTCGTCACAGCTCATTCAGTGGCAGCCGCTCAAGGTATGTTTGCCCTCTCCTGTGACTTTTGAATAATTTTGCATGGCTGCTCTCAAAACTACAACTAAACTATTATAACATTTGCATTAGCTAAAACCATCTTATCCATTTGCGCTTCCATAGACCTATTTATTTACTTTTTTTGCCTTAATTAGGCTCCCCGCACACAAGAGATCGTGCATTGTGTTACTCTTAACCACACAGCAAACAATTAAGTACTCCCGCTGTCATTCAAGTACATCTGTTTAGGTGCTTGCCCGAATTCATTAAGACTAAGGCTAGGTTCACAATACA